>NC_084602.1:39550124-39567624 GCF_033807715.1 Cololabis saira
CACAGTTAGATATTCATAGTGCAGACATGCTCCTTCACAGTTAAATGTCCAAGGTGCATACATGCTCCTTCAAAGCCAATTATCCAGGGTGCAGAAATGCATGTTCACAGTTAATTATCCAGGGTCCAGAGATGTTCCTTCATTATTTAATATCCAGGATGCAGAGATGCTCCTTCAGAGTTAAATATTCAAGTTGCAGACATGCTCCTTCACAATTAGTTTGGACAGATTTCTTTTTCCCTACAGCTGTCATGACCTGAATGTTCTATACTTTTCTCTGTTCCATCAAAGATTATTTAAAAGTTAATTTAAGTTGTAGTCACTGCATTCATGTACTTATATATGACTTGTTATTTGAGGTGGATGTTGACTTTTAGAAGTAATTTAAGTTCTGAGTCCTCTTATAATGACCCAGCAGAGGAAGGAGGAGCAAAAGTGGCTCTTCCCGCCAAGGTTTTCTGCTCATCAGATCAGAAAAAGAAACAAACACAGATGAGATGATGTTGTGATAAACAGCAATCATCTCACAATTTGGTGAGTCTTGTGAACGGCCTGACGGGATCACAGGTGAACAAGGTGCAGAGACGTTCCTTCACAGTTACAATACAAACACTTCAGAAGCTCCTCATCATCTGACCGTCCTGTCTGCTGCCATGTTACATAAAACAAGTCTAAATGAAGGAGATCGGCACTCTTTACTGATTAGACTAATCTGTGTTCTTTGAATAAAGAGTCAAATAGCCAATATACTTAAAAAAACACAGAATGGTAAAGAAAACATGTGTAGACTGTTTAATGTTGATATTAATGTCATAAAACCACAATTACCTGTAACCGTCCCTCAGGTCAAGTTACAGTTCAGTAAATTACGACCCTCGTATACCTTTCAGAAGAAAACACACCTTAACGTCTTACTGGAGACATAATCACTGTATAACACAGAAGTGGGAGTATCATGGTGGTGAAGTTTGGTTGTTTGGGGGAGGAAGAGGAACATCAACTCAACCCACCTGCAGAGTTTTTGTTTCTCAAAAAAAAATGTTTTATTTTCAGTTTTTCTTTTTTTGGGGGCCCGAGGACCAGGATTGCTTAACCACCCCCATGAAAACAGTCCTTTCTCACAGACATTTCAATCGCTAACTTTTATTCAATTGAAAATGTGGTTCTGAAGTTCAAATTAGCGCTCAAAGATAGTTTGTGTAACTCTCAAGCCCACCAGGTGGTGGCAGCAGCTATAACAGCAAGGACTGGCCAAACGATGTCCACAGCCGTGGTTGTCTGTGCTTCAGTGTGAGTCACTGACATTACTCACATTAGAATGAACATTAGACATTAGAATGACTGAAAGGTGAAACGACGGTCGCGTCAGACCTGGACGGGGCGCAGCGCTGAGGCGGGACGACCAGAGCGCCAGACCATGAGCACATGCAGAACCTTTGTGAACCCAAGCCAGACTGTGGACAGACGTTCCTTCACAACCTCGTGAGAAACTGATGCAGTCAGACCACGAACAGCTGCTCCCACAGAGACGACCGTTCCTGCGTCGTTGTTCATCTGAGGCTGAATTTATTTCTTTTTAAGAACCAGAAGACTTTTCATCATCTCTTGACATAGTTCCAGTCCTTTGCATCTGTATTAGCTCTTTCACACCCTCGTTTTTCCTCTCAAAGGGGAGGATCCCTCTGAAGCAGCGCAGCATGAACCTCCTCAGATATTTCGTCCATGTCTGTGGGCATCGTCTGATGTGATCTGGATTAGTATGAAGACTCCAGTTCTCATCACGTTTATACTTTCTTCTCTCTGGATTCAAGGTTTATTCATCTTATTATTATGACTTTTGTGTATTTAACTCCAGAGATTGACGAGCTTAAAGTCCATCCTCTTTGACCTCAGCGGTGTTTTCCCCACGTAGGTCGCTGCCAGGATGTTACCCAGCTCCCTGCAGTCAGCTGGAGTTACAAGTCCCAATCTGCAGAGCTGAACTGCAGCCACAACAGAGATCTTTCCCACAACCAGATGTACTGGTACCGGCAGCGTCCAGGAGAAACCATGAGCCTCGTCGTGTACACGGTTTTCGGTGGCCGGCTGGACTTCGGCGGCAGCTCTCAGACCAAATACTCAGCCACCAAGGGAAGCATCCAGGCCGGGTCTCTGACTGTGAAGGACCTGCAGCCCGACGACGCCGGCGTCTACTTCTGTGCCGTCGGCCAACACAGTGATGTGAGAAGTGGGAACAGATGAACAAGAACTGCTGCCAATTATCAGGCAACATAAAACCACAGCTGCACTTCCTCATCTGTCCAGCAGGTGTCACTGAAACGCAAGTGATGCTCCAGCTGAGAATCTCGCTCCACAAGAGTCCTCATCACAAAACCTGGAGACAAAAGAAAAACCCTCATCTTAGATATTTAAAGGCTGAATGTGTAAGTTTATACAGGACTGTCTCAGAAAATTTGAATATTGTGATAAACTTCTTTATTTTTCTGTAATGCAATTACAAAAACCATTCAAGATTAAGATTCCCAGAATATTCTAATTTTTTGAGATAGGATATTTGAGTTTTCTTAAGCTGTAAACCATGATCAGCAATATTAAAATAATAAAAGGCTTGCAATATTTCAGTTGATTTGTAATGAATTCAGAATGTATGACATTTTTGTTTTTATAATTGCATTACAGAAAATCACAATATTCTAATTTTCTGAGACAGTCCTATATGTCAGCTTTTTATTATTTTACCTCTTTTCTTATCATTTTATTTCATTTTATTTGTTATTTAAGCGTACTCTTAAATTAAATACTTATGATTTTTGAAAACCGCGCAAAGTTATGGATGAGCCCTGAATGCAGGCATTGTGACATAGAATTGTCAAATTGCTTTAATTCTTTTTTTTTTTTTTTTTTTTTTTGTACTTTATTTTTCTATAATGTGCCACACCATAGTGACGTTCAGTATAACAACAAAAAAAACAACAACTAATATACATATATAGACATAAGACAGACACCAACCTCAACATATACACGAAGGAAAAAAAATATATATATATATATATCACTGTTTCTTCAGAGTCGGGACAAAATGCATTCTGAAATTGTTTTTTTGAAAATTGTCCTTATGTTCATATGAGTTGTATATTCAGGAAGATCAAGATGTGAGCTATTTAACCAAATAAAGGTGCAGGCTGTAGGTATTTATGTATTTTTGACAAATTCACATATATACCACAATGCCTTGATTTTTATCAACTCCGTCACTGACACTAAAAAGTGTTTAATTACTATTATTCCATCCCAACAAGAATCTAACATTCTGATTTGTGTTCTTATAGTGTTAAGTCACTGAAATAGGCAGGAAAATACAATATAAATACTTCTGGCTTAATTACACAGGGTTCTTCGTACAGGAATTCCCAAATATTTGCATTTTCATACTTCATATTTGATTTTAATAGTATTTGAAAACATTCTAAAAGTAAATAAGACAAAACAACATGTTTATCTGATGATACTTTATTACTGTACCAACAAAAATCTGAAAAGCGAATTTGATTCCCGCCAAAAAATAACAAAAATATACATTTCATTGTGCTGATTTCGTGATGACGGAGTTGACAAAAAATGACGGAGTTGACAAAGGAGAACAATTTATCTTTTAAAATTTATTGAGGATATGCTACCTACTTTACTGAACAGAGTATTACTCCTCCTGCTTGAACATACATCTTGAGTCATAACAACTGTCATTAACATTACAATAAAATGATATGTCAACTCCGTCATCGATAAAAAGTGACGGAGTTGACGATGACGGAGTTGACGAAATGGCATGTTTTTTTCCTCAGCGCAAAAATACACTGCAGCTAGCTAGCTACTTTTTTGTCAGTTGCTAGCTGTCAACATGTCTTCACTAAAATACTTAAATTTAATCCACTAATGTTTTTTAAAACTTTCACAATGGATACACGGGGTTGATATTTTCTGGCTGTGACCATAGAAAAATTAACATTGTTTGTTTAAAATATCAAAAAATGTAAAACTTACCAGAGCATGTGTGCTACTGCTGCATTCACCACAGCCAGGAGAATGAAAAGGGGTCCTCAGGGAAATAGCTGACCATGCTATTATCTGATTTAAATGAAGTTAATGAAAACGATGATGGAGTTGACAAAAAGTGTGACACAACTTCGATGGCCATATTTTTATGGAAAATCTTTTTTTATGTTAAAACTCTATGTTGTCTTAAATACTTTTGACCCTTATCTTTAACTTAATATGAATTTTCTCACAATTTAAGAGGTTTTTGAAGTTTTTTTAATAATTGAATACTGAGACCCCTTGACTGTGACAAAATAATTAACATGGGTGAGCTTACTACTAGTCATACATTTGAACAAATACCCTCAAAAAATTTTTTTTTTAAGGCTTAAACTTATCATCAGCATTCAGAATTCCTCTTGATCTAACTTTGTAAGCATGCCAATTGTTACACATTTCTTTACTTTTTATTTGAATTAGACTTTTCTACAGTGCACATGTTTTGTCCCGACTCTGAAGAAACAGTGACATATATATATATATATATATATAAAAATAAATAAATAAATTAAAAAAAATAAATAAATAAATAAAAAATAAAAAAAAATAAAAAAATTAAAAGGACATATCTAAACAACAAACACAAACAAAGCAAAGAGAGGCCTAACATGCCTTTAAATACCTTCTAACCCCCCTGTTACCTCCCTCCCCATACATCCCTTACACTTCACTCTTTTATGTATTAGCCAAAATTCCTATTTTCACAAATCCTTATTTCCATTCTTATTTCATGAACACAATACAGCTAGAGGGAGAGAGACGCTCCATGAGAGCAAGTAAGCAAACAAGCACATAACAGTACCTCCAAAGATAAAAAGATAATAATAAAAATAAATAAATAAATAAAAATAAATAAATTAAATTAAATTAAGTTAAAGAGAAAAAAAAAAAAAAAAAAAAAAATGAAACATTAAGTGCTCCCCGTTCAGTTGTTGACTCCATATTATTATTATTATTATTATTATTATTATTATTATTATTATTATTATTATTATTATACTCCTCCATATCCGTCAAATAATCCATTGACCGCCTCAGTATTAAGAGTAGTAAGCTTTTAGGTGCATTTAGATCTCTTCATGTCTTATGCTATCTTAGCATTTTACCCCCATTTTTTATATAGCTCTCCCACTTAGCCCACAGCATGTGTCTCATCCCAAGATTTCCTCTGATTTTACATGTTAACTGCTCCATTTCTTTTACTTGTTCCATTAAGTCTCGCCATTTCTCTAAAACTGGACTTGATTTCTGAAGCCAGTTTTTTGTTATGAGTTTAAGAGCTGTTATTCTTAAAATTCTTATAAGGTACTTATCCTCAGTTTTAACTATCTCTTTTGGCATTTTTCCTAACAAAGCAAACTCATAATCGATATTTAAGTCCAACTTCAAAATACAACAGATTTCTTTACTAATACTTGACCAATACATTTTCAGAATAGGACAGGACCAGAAGATGTGACTGTAATTAGCATGGTTTTCACCACAATCCCGCCAACATTTTGATGTTACTGATTGCTGGAATTTAGCTTGTTGGACTGGTGTTAGAAAATATCTCATCTGAATCTTCCATGCATATTCTCGCCAGAACAGAGATGCAGTTGTTTTATGTGAGGATAAACTTATATCTTCCCAATCGGGTTCAGATATAATAAGATCGAGTTCTTCTTGCCAACTTATTTTTTGTCTCAGTTCTTCTGGTTCGTCATCACTTTCTAAGATATTATATAATACCGATATATATAAAAATCATTTGATCATTTGGTGTCAGATATTAGCCGCAGCAGAACCTCTGGTCCTCCTGACACCGCAGCAGAACCTCTGGTCCTCCTGACACCGCAGCAGAACCGTGGTCTGTCTATCCCTGGCACCCGCTCACGTCAAACTTACCGAAGCATTTCCAACGCAGCAGGCCCAGTATTTGGGCCTCTGCCGGTAAGTTTTGATACAACTTTTACTTCTCCCGTGTACACCGCAACTGTCTTCTCTCCGCTGCGGGCTCCTCTTGGAGCCCTCGCGAGTAAGTTTTGCTCTGAACCACCGGCTAAAGCAACTAGCTAGCTGCTCGCTACTCTGCCATTACTCGTTACTGGTCACCGCTGTTTTCCGTCCTCAGCCACCACCATCTCCACCTCAACAAGCTTACCTGCTGGATGTAGCATGCTGTGGCTAATCCTGTGGATATTCCTGGGGTTCTCGTCGCTCCTCTACACCCGGACCCTCGGCTCCTCGACGCTAGCTCTCGTTAGCTTCCAGCTACCGCTCTCGACCGGGACCATGCCGCCGCTCCACTCCGCCGCGGCCCACCACCCGCGCCCGACACCTGGTCCACTCTGGCAAAACCATCCTCCACACAGCCGCTCAGGACGCATGTTTTCCTACAACTTCACGTCGCCAAACTCCATTCCTTCCTTCTGGTCTTCCTGCCGTCCTGCAACTTCGTTACGTCATCACAACAAACAGAATCTGTCCAATCTCCGTCCACTTCCTCAGTCCTCTCAGCCAATCACCAAGCAACACCACCTGAAACTGGCTCTGTTCAACACCCGCTCACTCAACAACAAAAGCCTGCTGCTGAATGAATTTACAACGGACAATAATCTGGATTTCCTCTGTCTAACAGAAACCTGGCACAAACCCCTGGACTATTTCTCACTAAATCAGGCCACTCCCCCCAACTTCACCTACATGGAACAAGCTCGTGCTGAGGGGCGGGGGGGTGGTGTTGCAGCAATATACAGAAAGGACATTAAAGCAACCTCCATCCCCATTCCTGTCATTCCTTCATTCGAACACACTGCCTTCAAACTACCTGGCCCCACTCCTCTTGTCACCGCCGTCATTTATCGCCCCCCCAAACCAAACCCCTCCTTTCTCTCGGATCTCTCGGATTTTCTGACCCAGCTCTGCTCCATCTCTCCCTCTGTTCTCCTCCTGGGTGATTTCAACTTCCACATCAACGATCCTAACTGTAAACCTGCTGCTGAATTCCTGGACCTGCTACACTGCCTCAACTTCACTCAACACGTCGACTTCCCCACTCACGCCCGCGGCCACACCCTCGATCTCGTCTGCTCCACTGGCCTCACAATAAATCAGCTCTCCAGCCTCAACCTCCACGTGTCTGATCACCTGGCAATCATCATGGACATCAACATCCCCATCCCCACTCCCAAAGAAGCACGCAAAATATCCTTCCGCAACATCAGATCCATCTCCCCCTCTGCCCTCTCAGCCTCTCTCGCCACTCAGATGTCCGCCTCCCCTCCCCCGTCACCCGACAACCCCTCGGACCTCGTGGATTACTACAATCATACACTCTCCTCCTGTCTTGATCAACTGGCTCCCATCAAAACCAAAACAGTCTCTTTCGCACGCTCAGCACCCTGGTACACCCCTGAACTCCGCAAACTGAAATCCCGTAAACGTCAACTCGAGCGACTCTGCAAGAAATCTGGATTAACTGTTCACCAACTCGCCTACACTGATCATCTCCACCAATACAAGGATGCCCTCAACTCAGCTCGCTCCACCTACTTCTCCAACATCATCCATTCCGACTCCTCCAACCCAAAGGCTCTCTTCTCCACAATAAACAAACTTCTCAAACCCAGTGACAACATCTCCAACTCCTTCACAGTCTCTAAGTGCAACGACTTCCTCTCATTTTTTCAATCCAAAATCCAGACCATCTACAGTAACCTGACCACCTCCTCCACCCCCTCCACCTCCCCACCTGTTTACCCCCCCTCCACCACTCAGCCCCTGTCTCACTTCTCTCCCATGTCTTCAGCGTCTCTTTCCACTGTCATGATGGGCATGAAAACCTCTTCCTGTGCTCTGGACCCCATCCCATCCACATTTATAAAAAACTGTCTCCCAGCCATTTCCCCACTCATCATCAACATCGTCAACTCCTCCTTCAGCTCTGGATCAGTCCCGGACACCCTCAAACTGGCAGCTGTCACCCCCATCCTCAAAAAACCTGGACTCAACCCTGACACCATGAACAACTTCCGGCCCATTTCCAACCTCCCTTTCCTGTCAAAAATTCTGGAACGCGCCGTCACCACTCAGCTCAAGACCCACCTCACCTCCAATGATCTGTTTGAAACATTTCAATCTGGTTTCCGCTCACGTCACAGCACAGAAACAGCCCTCATCAAAGTCACCAATGACCTCCTTCTCTCCTCCGACTCCGGCAACCTCAGCATTCTCCTTCTCCTGGACCTCACAGCAGCCTTCGACACCATCAGCCACACCATCCTCCTCTCCCGCCTGGAATCATCTCTCTACATCACCGGATCCGCCCTCTCCTGGTTAAAATCCTATCTCACCAACAGACATCAATTCATCAGCATCAACAACTGCTCCTCCTCCACTGCCCCTCTGTCACAAGGCGTCCCCCAGGGTTCGGTGCTTGGTCCTCTACTCTTCATCCTCTACATGCTCCCCCTTGGCAACATCATCCGCCGCCACCGCCTCCACTTCCACTGCTACGCCGACGACGTCCAACTGTACATCTCCACCAAATCCCTCACCTCTGCAACCCACTCTACCCTGACCAACTGCCTCACTGAGATAAAATCATGGATGCACTCGAACTTCCTCCAACTCAACTGCAACAAATCGGACATGCTCATCATCGGCCCAAAATCCCTCACCAAAACCGCTCACAACTTCACCCTCACCATGGACAACTCCATTCTGTCTCCCTCCACTCACATCCGCAACCTCGGAGTTATCCTGGACAGTAACCTCTCCTTCCAACACCATGTCAACCACATCACAAGGACTGCTTTCTTCCACCTGAAAAATATTGCCCGTCTCCGTCCATCACTCTCCTTCTCTACCGCTGAAACCTTGATCCACGCCTTCATCACCTCAAGACTCGACTACTGCAATAGCATCCTCTACGGTTCAACTTCCAAGGTCCTCAATAAACTCCAATATATTCAAAACTCTGCCGCCCGCCTGCTCACCCACACCCGCTCCAGAGACCACATCACCCCAGTCCTCCAGAAGCTCCACTGGCTCCCCATCCCTCAACGGATCCACTTCAAAATCCTTCTCCTCACCCACAAAGCCCTCCACAACCAGGCCCCCTGCTACCTCACCGACCTGCTCCACCGCTACACTCCCTCCCGCAGCCTCCGCTCCTCTGACGCCAACCTCCTGTCCCTTCCAGTCAGAACCAAGCACCGGACCTGGGGCGACAGGGCCTTCTCCATCGCTGCACCCACCCTCTGGAACTCCCTCCCCAAAAACATCCGTGACTGTACAGACCTCCCAGCATTCAAATCCCATCTCAAAACTCACCTTTACAGAACTGCTTTTAATGTGTGATTAATGTCCTGTCTCATGTTGTGTCCTTTTGTACTGTCCTGTGTAATTGTAATTTGTATTATGTGTTTTGTTTTAATGTAAAGCGTCTTTGAGTGCCCAGAAAAGCGCTATATAAATAAAATGTATTATTATTATTATTATTATTATTATATGATGTTTAACATTCACACATGTATAGTTCTTAACTAAAAATTTAATTAAAGGATGAAAGTCTCTAATTGTTTTCTTCTGTATATCATTGTTTTCCAGATAACTTCTAACTTGTAAATAACCAAAGAAATGGGAGGATGGCAGACCATGTTCTTGTTGTAATAATGTAAATTCCACAATACCCTTTTTATCTATTAGCTGTCCGAATATACTCAATCCTTTTTTGCTCCAAATTTTAAATATACCCACTTCCTTGTTCGGTCTAAAGTCCGGATCTTTACTTATTTCTCTCAATAGTAACAGTTCATTTTGAATCTTTAGATCTCTTCTTACTTTATTCCAAGCAGTAAGTGTATTTTGAAACCATTTATTATCTATTTTTTGTTTGTTTGTTTTTGCTAAGAATGGAAGAAGTTTCCCCATCTCTCTACATTGAAACAGTTCTATAGACCTCCATTTTGCTTTTATATCGTCATTTAGTAATGTTTGTAATGACTGTATTTGGGCTGCATAAAAATAATTCTGCAAATTTGGGAGAGCCAGCCCCCCAAATCTTTTGGCCAATTTAAGTGTTTTCATTTTAACCCTCGGCTTTTTACTGTTCCATATAAATTTAATTAACATTCGATCCCAACATCTAAACGTAACTGGACTAACATATAAGGGTAATGACTTAAATAGAAATAAAAATCTAGGGAGTATATTCATCCTGATAGTATCAATCTTTCCAAATAACGACAAAGGGACTAAACTCCATCTATTTAGATCCTGTTTGATTCTTATTTCAAGTTTATCATAGTTACACTTATATAATTGTTCTATATTCTTAGGTATTTCTATTCCTAAATATTTAATTTTCTCTCTATCCCATTTCCATGGGAATCCATTTTTTAACTCTATAGGAATGGGTTCTCCTAAGCTAATCGATTCACATTTTTGCATATTCAATTTATACCCAGATACTGTACTATAATCCTTAATATTAGTCATTAGAGCCGGAAGAGTTCTTTCTAATTTAGTTAAGTATAAAATAATGTCGTCTGCATACAATGCTAATTTATGGTGTGTACCTGCAATTTCTACCCCTTGTATTTCCTCATTCCTCCTGATACTAGCAGCTAGTGGTTCAATACATAAGGCAAAAATAAGTGGTGAGAGAGGGTCTCCCTGTCTCGTACCTCTTCTAAGTTCGAAGGAGCTTGATAGTGTTCCATTAGCTCTGACTTGTGCTTTTGAGATTCCATACATAGTCTGTAACCAAGAAATAAAAGTATCACTAAAACCAAAGCTTTGACAGGTCTCAAAAATAAAAGGCCAGGCCACTCTATCAAATGCTTTTTCTGCATCTAAGGTGAGTATGAGTGCCTGCCTTTCATTTTTATGTACTTGTTCTATTATATTCAATGTACGTCTAACATTATCTGATAATTGTCTATTTATAATAAACCCTGTCTGGTCTAAATTTATAATATCAGGTACAATTTTAGCTAATCTGTCGGCTATGATACTGCTTAGCAACTTTTGGTCCACATTTAATAAAGTTATAGGTCTGTATCCTTCACATTGTGATGGGTCCTTACCTTCCTTGTGTATAATTGTTATTATAGAGTTACACCATGTATCTGCCCATATTCCCTGTGTAAGTGCCCAGTTAAATGTTCTATGCAAGATAGGAGTAAGTTGGGTTTTGAATATTTTATAAAATTCTCCAGTAAAGCCATCGCTGCCTGGGCTCTTGTCTAACTTTATTCTCTGGATAACTTTGGATATCTCTTCCACAGTAATTGGTGCAGTGAGGCTTTGATTCTGTAAATCTGTCACTTGTGGAAGATTCAAGCCTTGCAAATAATCTCTCGACTGATACTGAGTTTCTCCCTTGTCTGAACTATATAATTGTTTGTAATACTCAGCGAATTCTTCTACAATCTCCTGTTTACTTGTTAGCTTCTTATTTGTAACTTTATTCTTAATAAAGACAATATTAGATTTTGTCTGCTGTTTTTTCAATTTGTAAGAAAGTATCTTTAGTGATTTTACGCCTCCATCGTAATATTTTTGTTTAGTGAAAGTCAGGGCTCGTTCTACTCTCTCAGTTAACAGATCATCTAGTTCTTTTCTTGTTTTCTTTAATTCTACCATGATAGAGGCACCCCCTGTTGCTTTATGATTTTTTTCTAATTCCTTTATCTTAAGTTCAAGATATTCAACTTTTCTCTCTCTTTCCTTTTTTTTCCAGGATGAAAAACAAATAATTTCCCCTCGAGTAACGGCTTTCAAACCTTCCCAGATAGTAATTGGGTTGGTCTCCCCTGTATCATTAATTTCCAGATAGTCTTGTATTACTGTTCTTATCTTCACTTTAAAATCTTCCAATTGCAGTAATGAGTTGTTAAGTCTCCACAATGTCCTGCTCTTTTCCCGTCCTATATCTATTAGTAGTGATATTAGAGCATGATCTGAGAGGGTGATCTGATGTATATTACAATTTTGTACTCTAGACATTTCATTTTTGAAAATAAAAAAGTAATCTAGTCTTGAATAATTGTCATGAGATTTTGAATAAAAAGTGTAATCCCTCTCTGTAGGGTTAAGACTTCTCCAAACATCAACTATTCCAATTTCTTTTATAGCTCTTCTAAGTATCCTGGCGGCAGATTCAGAACTATGTAGTCTTTTACTCTGAGAATCCAAATTGGCGTCCATGATGAGATTAAAATCTCCTGCAACTACTGCTATTCCTTGGCTTTGAGAAACAATTATATCGACAACTTTTTTTACTAGATCTGGCCCTTCCTCTGGGGGGTTATATACATTTATCAAAGAAATCATTATATTATCAATCTTTCCAATCACCACCACGTATCTCCCTTCTTTATCGGAGATCACTTTATCTGCATGAAACACACACTGGGGCCATATTAGGATTGCTACACCTCTCCTTGATGATTTATGTGATGAATGGAAAACTTGCGCTGAAGTCAATTTTCCTAATTTTTCATGTTCAGTTTGGTTTAGATGGGTCTCCTGTAAAAATGATATGTCCCCTCCATCTTTTTTCAATTGATGTAATATCTTTTTTCGTTTGATGGGGTTTTTAAGACCATTTACATTATATGAAGTTATTTTAAGGGGTTTCATAAATAACTGATAATTTCTGTACCATGTCTAGCACCCCCAGCTTAAAACTCCTATGTTTCTTTTTGACGGTTTTCCAATAAGTTTTATTACAATTTGAGTCAACCACCACGTGCAAAAATAATAAGACAAAAACAACTAAATCCCCTAACGGCTTCCATGAGTGGCAAACTCTACTAGTTTGCCGAAACGATGATTCCTTGTGTATTCTCAGGAATACTGGGCATCCTAAGGATACTGCCCATATTAATATGGGAAACACCATGCTGTGACTTAAGTTCATGAGTATTATCCCCTTTTTTACCCCCCACCCCGACCCCCCTGTTCACAATTGCAATATATATTTTAAAAATAAAATCAATGATTTCGTTATGTTCTCATTGCTCTAACCAAAGCCCTTTTTATACCAACATATGTTTAATTCTTAGATTGTATGTATTTCAAAGAAAAGCAAAATATATATAATATATATGAAAAAGATTTTTGAAATAAAACAAAAATTAAATTAGGTTAAAGAAAGAAAAGGAGAAAAAAAATCCATACAGAAGGCTATTTACTGTAACTTGTTTCATATACATTTCATTTAAAGCATTGATTTAGATATTTCCTCCCGACCTTCTATTACCTATAGTCTACTTAACCAAACAGCACTGAATTTATGCCAAAACATAATAAAAATAGATAAACAGACAAAGTTAACAGCAACAACCTAATCCATGATCCCCTTTAGAAAAATCAAGTACTCAATATTTTGAAGAGTCTAGATTATTGCCTTCTTTCAGGCTTTATATTAGCCTAATTCATCTAATCATTCAGTTTTACTGACAATGCTCTTATAGCCTACTAAAGTCATATTTACTCAAAACAAACAGACAACATACAAAAAACAAAACCAAAAGCAAAACAGTCCTTTAAGTGGGCTGCTTTTCCGAAGTCCCATACACAATTTATACTCTCAGTTGCACTTTAGAGTCTCACGTTCTTCAAAAGAAAAAAAAAAAAGAAAATAAATTAAAAAAAAAAAAAAGGAGTGGGAAGCGTTTTGAATAGCCTTCTTATCTCAAGACCCACACGTAGAAGGTATAATGAAAAAAAAAAACCCTTTCCTTGCCATTTACTCGGGTCTCATCATTTAAAAAAAAAAAAAAAAAAACTCTTTAAATAGAGTTAGTGATCTTTGAGAAAGTTCCATTAAAAAAAAAAAGTCTTTAGATGGAGTTACTGATCTTTGAGAAAGTCCCATTAAAAAAAAAAAAAAAAAAAAAGTCTTTAGATGGAGTTACTGATCTTTGAGAAAGTTCCAAAAAAAAAAAAAAAAAAAGAAAAAAAAAAAAGAAGAAGAAGAAAAATAAGAAACAGCAGTACCTCTTTCCAGGGTAGATTATTTACTCCTAATCATCTTCTCCATCCCGTCTCAATGACTGCGCCAAAGCCGTCACCTGGGCCACCAGCGCGGCTTCTCCCTCTCTGCGTCTGTCCGCTGTCATCCAGCCGTCTCTGCGCAGCAGCTCATCCAGGTCTGGTTCCTCCGGTACATCCATGCTGATACCTCGGGCCCGTAATCCCCTCGCTGCTGCCTGGAGATTGTCATAGACAACTGCGCCTTCTTGGCTGAAGACCTTCAGCTTTGCTGGATATATCAAATGGGACTTTATCTGTAGTTCATGCAACTTTTTACGCATTGGCTTGTACTTTGCTCTCTCTCTTTGGACCGCGGTGGAGTAATCCTGGTCAAAGAAGATTCTCGTTTCATCCACATAAATCTCCTTCCTCGCCCATGCTGAACTCAGAACTCGCTGGCGGGTATTGTAGTTTAGAAAGCGAATTATGAAGGATCTCGGTCTCATACCCACATTGTATTTCGGAGCCAAAGAGCGGTGCGCTCGGACAATTTGCAAGTCCTCCGCGATATTTAACTTTTCCTTTATCAGCCTTTCGATGAATTTAATGGGGCTGTCACCTTCACTCCCCTCTTTAATTCCGTGTATTCTTATATTTTCTCTACGGCTTCGTCCTTCCAGATCTTCACATTTCTTTTTTATTTCTCTTTGAGATTGCAGCAGGTGGATCATCACCTTTGTCAGCCGCGTGTCTTTGTCCTCCATTTCTGTGATTCGAGTTTCCGCTTCGTCCAGCCTCTGTTCCACTTTACTCAAATCCGTTCTGATTTCTTTCATTTCTTCCCTCAATTCCACGAAATGTTTCCCAGTTTCGGTTCGGAACTGTTGGATTTCTTTTCGAGAGTCTTTGAGCTCTTGGAGGATTTTATCCAACATCTTATCTTCGTCTTTGTCCGTTTGGTCTGTTGCTTTGGTGTTGCGGAGTCGAGTAGCCATAAAAGCTGCTGTTTTTCCTTAGGCTACTGATCTTGTCGTTTTTTTTTCTTTGTTTTGTTTCTTTTTTCTTTTTACTCACATTTAAGTTAAGTCTCGTATCGCTTAATCACTCTTGTAAAGCATACTTTGTTAAAGATGACGGGGGGTTAGAGCGGCGTTCAGAACGCGTCCATCAGCATGCGGTGCCTCACCGGAAGTCCCCCTCTCCAAATTGCTTTAATTCACTGCACCAATTGTTACAGATTACTTTTGTAATCCTGTATTTGACCCGGTCTTTGTACGTTTTGACCGTATAGAAACGTAATTCTTGCCATTGTAAGAATGAGATGAACCTGCTGGATCTACTGCCCTTACTTTTTAACAACTTGTGCTTTCTATTATTTTACCTCTTTTCTTATCATTTTATTTCATTTTATTTGTTTTTTACTGTTTAATTGTGTCTTGCCACTTTTAATGTTGATGTAAAGCACTTTGAATTACCTTGTGTACAATTGTGCTGTATAAATAAACTTGCCTTGCCTGAAAGCTCCTACCAGGTAAATGTTTAAAGCTGCTGATAAGTAAAGGCTCCATCACGGTCCCAGAGCTGGTCCTGGTCCAGGTTTCTACGGTGCAGACAGATGTTCAGCCTCGGACAGACGTATCCCAGCATGCTCAGGTTTCTCTGACCTTCGTCTGTTCAGGATTCTGATTCTTCTTCACTTCCGTTTCCTCTCGCAGCTTCAGCCGAGTCTCCATCACTGAGGACTTCAGTCTGACAGATGCTCAACTGTTTAAGTGAGGAAGAAAAATGATCTGTGTCTTCATCTTCTGTTGTCTGGCAGGTAAAAAAAACTATTTCACAAAAGAATTTGCTCAAATGTACTTGCAATTCCCATATAAACATTATTCTTCTTTCTGTATTTGCTCTTGTCCAGGAGTTAGTCTGGCCCTTGAGGTTCACCAGAATCCCTCTCATGTCGTCATCAGACCCGATAACAAGGTCCAGGTTTTCTGCAGCCACGATAAGACTGATTATTTTATGATGCTCTGGTACCAGCAGTCGCCTGGAGACGCAGACATGAAGCTCATCGGATATTTGTACAATGATTCTCCCAAGATGGAGGATTTATATCAAGATGATTTCAGTCTGGAAGGAGATCTGAGTGGAAGTTCAGCAAAGAACGCTTCTCTTCTGATCAAGTCTGTAAAACCGGATCACAGAGCAGTTTATTTCTGTGCAGCAAGAGAAGCACAACGATGAAAACCCTCTCTGAACGTTACAGAAACTCAGATGTTCCTCATCGTCGGTGGTTTTCAGACAGACCTCCAGGCAGCTGCTCTTGAGGTTGGAATGAGCTTTGATGCATTTTTATCAGAATTTCTTCTTATAAAGTTCAAATATCTTGTTTCTGTCTGAATATTTCTCCCCAGTTTAACAGAGTATCTGGTATAAAAACATTCAGATAGCTGATTACACATGAGAAATGAGCACAAGTGAGTGAAGTCGCTGCTTTTCATCATCACAGACAGCAGAGCCGCAGTTCCTGTTTTCACCACCAGGAGGCGCTTCAGCGCAGATTTTAGAGAAACTTCAACAGTAATACACAGTAAATGGAGCAGTTCAGCTGTCTGTCTCTGTAAAACACCTCAAATCATAAACTCTGATGTGGTTAATGATGTTTTTAGACCAAAAAGTGGTCAAATTATGGAATCAGGAACCATAACAATCATTTTAAGTACTTATCTTCATCTCCTGTGACGGTTCTACTCAGTACTCGAGTTGTAAAAAAATAATCAGGGGGGATGGTGGATTTTATCATATGGGGACAGATAATTTGTGCTGATTACAATTAATATAATATATTACAAATAATAGCAGTGACCAAAACAGCTGCAGAAATACTGCAGGAATGACATAGCAGCAGTTAAATGCAGCCTTCTGTAAGCTTTAAATATCCACTGGGCTTACATCTAATACATCAAAACACAACAATAAAAAACACTTTTCTGAACTTATCAATATGACTCTGTCCTTCACAGGATAAGTAACATGGATCACTGCAAAAACTCACAATCTTAACAAGAATATTTGTCTTATTTCTAGTTAAAATGTCTCATTTTAGTAAAAAAATCTCATTACACTTAAAACAAGACTCATCACTGGAAAAAACAACAATTTTCACCTGTTTCAAGTAGATTTTCACTTGAAATAAGTAGAAAAATCTGCCAGTGGAACAAGATTTTTTTGCTTGTAATAAGAAAATAAATCCTGTCCCACTGGCAGATTTTTCTACTTATTTCAAGTGAAAATTTCCTTGAAACAGGTGAAAGTTGTCAAATAAGTTATTTTTCTGGTGTTATTTTTCTGGTGATGACTCTAAATGTTGAAATAGCAGTAAAACCACATTCATTGATGAAATGACATAAGGGATGGAAAGGAGGGATGGCAGTTTTAC
>NC_084602.1:39872624-39980124 GCF_033807715.1 Cololabis saira
CTAACAGTCTCATTAATAGCCTCACTCCCGCTTTCCCTACCAGTTCCTTCTCCCTCTGTTGCCAGGGCAACATTGGACCCATCACTTGCCTTCTTTTTTTGAAAAAGAAAGTTACAGGGTTGTCTGCTTCCTTTTCATTTTTGTAAGTTAGTAACACTGCAAAGCACGCCAAAAAACGAGATTGACATAGTGACCACCGTCGTCAGGGACGCTGGGACATCATATTTAAAGATATGAGGGGGGGGGATAGTGTTGGGAAAGATAATACCTAGTGAAATCAATCATGTTGTTCTGACTTGCATTTGTAGTTATTTTATATGTATTAAATAATAGAATAATCAATACAAATAGACACAGAGTAATTCCATGAATTTATTTAAAAAACAAACATTTACATTTTCAAGGTGTGGCAGCTGCCGTGCCTTGCCATACCCAATTGACGCCCCTGCGATTCTGTTCTCACTGCAAACGAACCGCTCCAGGTCTGGAATGGAATCGAGCCGAGAACCTAACACTAACCTCTCCTAGGATACCGGCTCGGTTGTTTTGTGCCGCATCCGAGCGCGATTGCTGTGTTCACATGTACCAAACTAATTGATCTTTAGGAGGAAAAGCTCCCTGTTTCGGAACAACTGCTCCAAACGGGACAGGTGTGAAAGCACCCTGAGAGACTTTTGTTGAACTGATTGTGAAGCGAGAGGCACTTACGAAGAGATGCAACGGACCACAGCGCCACCTAGAGCCTGATAGGTGTTAGATACTTCACTTTGATGTACGTTTGTGGGAAAAAAAGAACAAAAAATAGGAGCGATATCGTTTCAGTGGTAGTTGACCCATCCAGCAGCTCCGACACTGGTATAACCGTCATCAGCATATAGATTCAGTGGACTAGACCAGACTATTCAATAGTTTTTATAACTTTTCTTTGGAAACAATGAGGTTTTTTTTTTTTTGCATAGTGCCAAGCTTCCAGGGTATTTATTTTGATAATCTGTGCCAATTGTGTTTTTGAGAAAGACCGAGTGTGTGTGTGAGTGTGAGAAACAAAAACCGTCAGATCCTGCGACGGGATGGCCCACGTAAACCCCGCCCGCTCCGTCACCTTGGCTTAACGACTTTAAAACTCCAAAGACTCCGACTCATCCTGAACACCAGCAGAGCAACGCGTCGGCTCGTGCTAGCGGCCCCTCGCTCGCGGGCAGAACCCATGTGGGTGCTAGCATCGCGACACGGATCATAAAAACGGGCCGCGGAGGTTTGGGCCCCCGCTGGAGCCCAACTGTGACACGTTTCCCCCAAACTGTGCGTCAACATGGAAGCAATAATAAAAGTTCTGGTTGTTGGCAGCAGCGGCGACGCCGCCACTCGCCGTAGCAGTACCGCTTCTGGCCACATGGAGGCAGTAAAGAGCTGGTGACAGCTAGCCCTTTGACACAATAGGCTGTCACTCAATAGACCACGCCCCTAATTCTGAATACACTGTACCTGTTTGTTTTTATTTTATTTATTACGGATCCCCATTAGTCCTCACTGCAGTGAAGACTATTGTTTTTAGGGTCCAACGTTGCACACATAAAACAATAAAATACAACCCTTACAATTAAAACATCACTAAATCTAAACAAAAATGATCTGAGATGTAGGGAAGAGTATTAGGGCCAGGCAGGAGAAAAATAATGTTTTAGAGGAAGATTTTTTTTTCATTATGCACTCCGAGAAAAAAGTCGAAATGTCGAGAAAAAAGTCGAAATGTTGAGATTAATGTTAAATAAAGTTGATATGTTGAGAAAAAAGGTGAAATTTCAACTTTATTCACGAAATTTCGACTTTATTTTTGAAATTGTATTTCAACATTAATCTCGACATTTCGACTTTTTTCTCGAAGTGCACAATAAAAAAAAATAAAAAATTCCCCTCACATATTTTTTCTCCTGCATGGCCCTAATACTCCTCCGTAGAGATGTAATGGAATTCAACCCTTAAATTGTTGAAACCAGCCAGAACCAAACCAAAAATATTCAATTTTACACACTAAGGCCCCGTTTACACGGGGCAAAAACTGAGGCGTTTTCATGCGTTTTGGCCGTTCGTTTACACGTAAACGCAGCTCAAAGCCCCCAAAAACGATCATTTCTGAAAACTCCGGCCAAAGTGGAGATTTTCAAAAACTCCGTTTTCACGTTTGCGTCTAAACGGAGGAAAACGGAGGAAAACGGAGATTTAAGCTTCAGAACGTCACATTATGCACCAGAAACTCACCAGCGTCATGTGTGCGACCTGTGTTTACAATTAGTTTGGCCACCGTCAATATTTTCTTGTATTTTACCTGTTTTATATTCTAAAGTCACACTTAAAAGTAACCCCCCCCCCCCCGTCCAGCCTCCTGCTCATTCAAGCCTGTGAGCGCGTCAGCCAGCAGCATGAAGCCTGAATTATGGTTCCGCGTTAAATCGACGGCGTAAGGTACGCGGCGACGCGCATCGTACGTGCGCGTCGCCGCGTACCTTACGCCGTAGGCTCTGCGTTGGTGTAACGCGGAACCATAAATCAGCCTTAACTGGAAGTTACACACGTGTCATTTGTTGATGTTTTTCCAGGATTCTGATTGGCTGGCATGACGTTAACAGCGTTTTCATGCGGGTCCGTGTAAACGAGGATTTTTTTGAAAACGTAGAGGGGAAAATATCCGTTTTTGTAAATACCCGGCTACGTGTAAACGTGGCCTTAGAATCTCAGAATAAACCAACTAACTAAAACGGACTTCCTTTCTAAGTTCTGCTTTTCTTAATTTATTTTTGAATCTAGCTTTATTGTTTAGCGTAACTATGGAGACCAAATCCAGCCCCTAACGGTCCACTTCCTGGTGGAGCCCCGCCCCCCTGGTGAAGCCCCGCCCCCACGTCACTGCCCCCATGTGGTCGTTAGCGGTACTGCTAATAGTCGCCGCCGCCGCGTCAAACAGCCTTTGACCAAAAACACTCGAGGAATCATCCGCTTCATTTAGTCTTTATTCGTTTCTACGGAAGAGTATTAGGGCCAGGCAGGAGAAAAATAAAAATATTTTAGGAGGAGGAAGATTTTTTTTTTCCATTATGAACTTTGAGAAAAAGTTGAAAATGTCAAAATGTTGAGAAAAGTCAAAATGTATTTCAACTTTATTCACAAAATTGTATTTCAACATTAATGTCGACATTTCGATTTTTTTCTCGACATTTCGACTTTTTTTCAAATAGTATTTCAACATTAAAATCGACATTGACTTTTTTCTCGAAATTGTATTTCAACATTATTCTCAACATTTCGACTATCGAAATTGTATTTCAAGATTATTCTCGACATTGACATTTTTCTCTCAACTTCGACTTTCTCGAAATTGCATTTCAACATTTAGACTCTCGAAATTGTATTTTAACATTTTACATTTTGACTTTTTTCTCAAAGTGCACAATAAAAAAAAAAAAAAATCTTCCCCTCAAGTATTTTTTCTCCTGCATGGCCCTACTACTCCGACTCGCTGGAGGTTTATTTTGTGGAGCAGCTTATAGTTCTACAACATTTTACGTTAACGTGACAATCTGTGTATAAAAATACAACTTTTATCCGATCTCTTGGGGGAGGAAGGAAAGAAAAAGTGCAAAATATTTCTGGAGGGATTTTACTTTGAAAAGTCACGTTGGAGAATATTCGCAAGGAATTCAAAATGTGCTGATGGATCGTCTTCTGTGCCTTTATTTAGCTAAACTAAAAGACTTGTGGGGGGTAATTACGACTAAATTATATTGTTTTCAGGAGAAAATCTCCTGATTTGGGGCTGAACAAACATTTTAGTCTTCTGATTGTACGTGTTGAGATAAAAACAAATGTTTGTCACACGAGCCGAAGGTTTAATATGCAGTAATTTAGTTCAGCGTGATGCAGTAAAGATGTCATCGTCTTTTAACGACGCAGAGTTGCACCAAACTTCTTAGAAAAAGAGGGGAACTCCACCAAAACCTTTATTTAAAGCGTTTCCCAAAGCGTTCCCATGTTTATGAGTTAGAGGTCCAAGACGGAAACGCGCTTTAGTTTTAGGACAAAAAGGGATTCTGCATGTTTGAGCCATTTTATTTATTTATTCTCAATGTGCTTTATTTCTTTTTCCTCGCTGAACTGTGAAACCAGAGCTCAGAGCTCCAGAGTCCGACTCCAGACACAAACATTCGACTGACAGATTGTTCCGATGCCAAAATCAAGAGGCCTTAAATCCAGCAGAACCAGATTGTAAAAGAAGAAAAAAGTCCGAACCGAAGACTTTCGACCCGAGATTGAGTCGTTCGTATATGAAATGTTATGAAAAACACTTTTGTACTCATTTTTTACAGACTATTTATTAAACTGTGATTTTGTAAGAAATAAAAAGTTAAAATAATGTGAATGTGGCTGCGTTTTCTTTTCTGCAGATTCAGAGACGAGTCGACAGGAAGTTATTACAAATGTTTATTTATATATCTTTTAATTCTTTTAGGTTTAAGGGAGACAAACGAACAAAAAGCAGCCGGTTTTACAGTCGTAGTGAGACGCTCTTCCTGGCCAGGGAGGGGTCGGGGGAACCGCTGGGCCCGGGTCGGGCCACGGTCGGGCTGGGGTAAAGACAAATGTCGGCTCAGGGGTCGAGGGATAAACTGGCCTGGGAGTCGGCCCATAGTCAACTCAGATTCGGCCAGGTATCGGCCCAGTGTCGGACCACGGTCGGTTCGGGATCGGTCCAGCGGCAGCTAGGGGTAAAGGGAAATGTCGGCCCAGATTCAGCCCGGGATCGGCCCAGTGTCGGGCCACAGTCGGCCCAGAATCGAGGGGAAACGCTGGCCCACTGTCAACCTGGAGTCATCTGTGATTCAGCCCGGGATCGGCCCTGGGTCAAGGGAAATGCCCGCCCGGAGGTCGGTCCAGCGGCAGCTCGGGATCAAGGGACAAAGCCTGATAAATAAGGGGAAATGTCGGCCTAGTGTCGGCCCAGAGTAGGCTCTGGGTTGGGGGGGGACGTTGCTTCGGAGTCGACCAAAATTCGGCCGGGGATCGGCCCAGGTCGGCCCAGAGGCAGCTCGGGGTCAAAGGAGGGAGAAACATCGGTTCGGAGTAGACCCAGATTCGGCTCAGGGTCGGGCCAGTACTGGGACACGGGCCAGAGGCAGCTCGGGGTGAAGGGAAATGTCGGCCCAGAGTCAGCCCTGGGTCGAGGGAAATGCTGGCCTGGAGTCGTCTCAAATTCGGCCACGTTCGGCCCTGGGTCGGGGGAATTGTTGGCCCGGGGGTTGGCCCAGATACGGCCCAGGATTGAGGGAAATGTCGGACCACATTCGGCCCAGGTCAGTCCAGGGGCAGCTCGGGGTCAAGGGAAATGCCGGCCCGGGGTCGGGCCACGGGTCGGCCCAGAGTCGAGGGAAACGCTGGCCCACAGTCGGCCTGGAGTCGTCTCAGATTCAGCCCAGTGTCGGCCCGGAGGTCGGCCCAGAGGCAGCTCGGGGTCAAGGGAAATGTCGGCCCAGATTTGGCCCGGGATCGGTTCAGGATCGGGCCACGGTCCAGATTCGGTTTGGGGTTCGGCACCTTTTTCTCTGCAGAGTCTGAATTCTGTTCAACGACGTCGTGACGGAGCGGAGGTTTAAGAGGAAGTGATGTCACGACCCGCTGCGGCGACGCGGGTCCGGCCGGGCTGGGGGGGTTAAGAGGCCCGTTAAAACACGGGCCATGGGGGAGTCCCCGCCCACCGGGGCATTGACACGGTGACGGGACATCCGGGGAGGAAGTGACCGGGTCAAAGGTGCCGACATCTACCAGCGGGGATCAGTTTCTTGATAAGAACCACCGGAGCGGGAAACGTTCACGTCCAAACGAACCTCGGCACCAAAACCTCTTTTCTTTTAAGGAAATAGGGCAAAAAAAAGAGGAAGTTTGATGCCGAGGTGTTTTCTGGGAAACCGGGCCGGCGAGCTGCGACCTGCAGGTGACGGGGGTCAGGGGTCAAGGGGGCGGGGCCTAAGAGCAGGCTGCAGCTCTTCCACGTAAAAAAACGCTTCAGTTCATCTCGTTAACTTTTCTTCTCATAAATAATTAGATTCTCTTTAAAGGTTAAAAATAGTCCAGTCCCGACGGGCCCGTCCGGGAACCCGGGCCGTCACTTGAGCTTGACGGGCAGGTCCTCGCCGTACTTGCGCAGGAACTTGCCGTGGTTGTGGTCGACGGCCCAGAGCGGCGGCAGGTGCCGCGGCGTCATGGCGGACAGGAAGTGCTGCCTCCAGCGGCGCTCCAGCTCCATGAGGCCCCGGAGACCCCGCTCGGCGTGAGCCTGCACCACCTTCAGGCCGTGGGGGACGTACGCCTCGTTGAACAGCCTGAGGAGGAAACACAGCAGTGAGTAAAGATGCTAAAGTCAAGGAAAATTAGGACTAAATATCGTCGTCAACAAACATTTATCACCTGAGGAAAACTAAAATGCTGGTCATGTTATGATAACGGTAATTAAATATATAATGCAATATTGTCAACGAAAAAATTGAGACTAAAATGTACATTACAAAATAAAAACTCTGGTAAAATGTGTCTTCATTTTCTTCTCTGGGGCTGGAGAAGAAGAAGAAGAACCATCTCTGGATCCACTTTCCTACATAGACGTGGAAACGAAAACCCAATGTGTCGTCGGAAAAGAAAAAGATGGGGAGAAATGTGGAAAAATAAATATGTTGTAAACTCAAATGAGAGTCTTCTGTATCTGGAAATTAATGTATTCTTGAGTCTATAAGGTAACAATAATATAATAATAAGATAACCTTGTTTGAATTGTAAAATGGGTTTGGATAAATACAATCTTTGACTAAAACTAGACCAAAATGGACAATTCTGACTAAAATAAGATTAAAATGCTCAGAATTTTAGTCGACTGAAACTTGACACCAATAAAAGGAGAATGAACGTGACTAAAACTAATAAAAACTACAATGATAGCTGGACCCAAAGACTAGACTAAAACTGGAACAGGCTGCCAACAACACTCCTTCCATCATCATTCATCCTTCCTTCCATCATTATCATCCATCCATCAATCCTTCCTTCCATCCTCCCACCCACCATTCATCCATCACCATTCATCTTTTCTTCCATTCATCCTTCCTTTCTTCCATCCAAGTGTAAGGTTAACTAAAGGTTAGCCTGGTGCAGCTGTTCAAGACGTCCCGTTTGTGTCTGGGGCCTCATTGTCCTTTTAAAACTTTACGTTTCTGTCCACCAGACATGGAAATTCTCAGTTCCTCTTTAACTAAAAATGTCATGATTCACCTTTTAGCCCCAATGTCTGTTTTCTCCCACACACACACACTGTGTACAAACGGTCAGTATCTGTCTAAAATTATCAATAAAAAGCTGATGCATAAAGAGGAGCTACCGAAGCATTCCGTCAGCAGCATTCACAAGAGATGAGCCTCCGTTGCTCTGAAGCTCTGACTTCGCTTCCCCTTCTGCAGAAGCGCATTTAAAAATAGTTCTGACAAAGTCTCTGGTGTTCTTTCTTTGTTACGAGCTGGGTTTGATGTTGATTTAAACCTAACACAAGTAAACTTCTCTCTCCAAGACCCTGCCCGACCCGTTACCATGGTTACCACCACCTTCATCCTTCCATCCATCAATCACCATTCATCCATCCTTCCATCCAAGTAAACTTATCTCTAACCAAACTACTACTCCTCCTCCTCCTCACCTGGTCTCCATGTTGGCCCCCTCCTCCCCGTTACCATGGTTACCTCCTCACCTGGTCTCCATGTTGGCCCCCTCCTCCCCTCCCCGTTACCGTGGTTACCTCCTCACCTGGTCTCCATGTTGGCCCCCTCCTCCCCTCCCCGTTACCGTGGTTACCTCCTCACCTGGTCTCCATGTTGGCCCCCTCCTCCCCTCCCCGTTACCGTGGTTACCTCCTCACCTGGTCTCCATGTTGGCCCCCTCCTCCCCTCCCCGTTACCGTGGTTACCTCCTCACCTGGTCTCCATGTTGGCCCCCCTCCTCCCCTCCCCGTTACCGTGGTTACCTCCTCACCTGGTCTCCATGTTGGCCCCCTCCTCCCCGTTACCATGGTTACCTCCTCACCTGGTCTCCATGTTGGCCCCCTCCTCCCCTCCCCGTTACCGTGGTTACCTCCTCACCTGGTCTCCATGTTGGCCCCCTCCTCCCCTCCCCGTTACCGTGGTTACCTCCTCACCTGGTCTCCATGTTGGCCCCCTCCTCCCCTCCCCGTTACCGTGGTTACCTCCTCACCTGGTCTCCATGTTGGCCCCCTCCTCCCCTCCCCGTTACCGTGGTTACCTCCTCACCTGGTCTCCATGTTGGCCCCCTCCTCCCCTCCCCGTTACCGTGGTTACCTCCTCACCTGGTCTCCATGTTGGCCCCCTCCTCCCCGTTACCACCACCACCACCTCACCTGGTCTCCATGTTGGCGGCCTCCTCCCCTCCCCGTTACCGTGGTTACCATCTCACCTGGTCTCCATGTTGGCCCCCTCCTCCCCTCCCCGTTACCATGGTTACCGTCTCCTCACCTGGTCTCCATGTTGGCGGCCTCCTGCAGCGTGTTGCTGCTGATCTCGTCGTCCTCGTTCATGTCCAGGGCGTCCCTGACGACGGCCTGCAGTTCGTCCCTCCGTCTCTCCGGCAGCGCCGCGCCGGCGCCGAGCAGCGCCCGGGCGGCCGAGCGCAGCCGGCGCCGGTCCGAGTCCTCCAGCAGCCGCACGCCGTCCTCGCAGCCCTGCGGCGCGGCGAACTCCTCGGCCAGCCGCGCCTTCAGCAGGCCGTCGTGCACGTTGGAGGCGGCGTGGCAGCACGTGCACAGCAGCAGGATGTCGTGGGAGTTGTGGTCCTTCATCTGCGCCGGGAAGTGGCGCCGGTACTCGTGAGGGACGATGTTCTTGCGGATGTAGGAGTCGGCCTTGCCGCACACGACGCACAGGTTCTCCTTGGCCGTCAGGTAGTAGTCGTGCTGGGAGTCGGGCCGGCCCGACGGCTCGAACAGCAGCCGCACGGCGAAGGGTTCGGCGCTCTGCAGCTCTGAGAGGGAGAGAGACCACGGTTAGAATCTGCAGCTCTGAGAGGGAGAGAGACCACGGTTAGAATCTGCAGCTCTGAGAGGGAGAGAGACCACGGTTAGAATCTGCAGCTCTGAGAGAGAGAGAGACCTGGGTTAGACCTGGGGGGTGAAGGGGCGGGGCCAGCAGGAAAGGGGCGGGGCTTACCTCCAATACCCTTGTCCAGGTACCACTTGGCCTTCTTCTTGTCGCAGGTGCAGAGCGGCTGGCCGTCCGGAGCGTACAGGAAGCAGTTGTCGTACAGAGGAGACTTCCTGTGGAGGAGGAGAGAAGTTTACTTGGATGGATGGAAGGAAGAAAGGACGGATGAATGATGGACGAAAAAAAGGACAGGCAAAAGGACAGAAGGATGGACGAAAGGAAGAAAGGATTGGTGGATGGAAGAAAGGACGGACAGAAGGATGGACGGACGAAAGGACAGAAGAAAGGATGGAACAAAGGAAGGAAGGATTGGTAGATGGAAGAAAGGATGGACGGAAGGACAGAAGAAAGGAAGTTGTGTTGTTTTTGTCAATTGTAGTTTGAGTCTAGTCTTTGGGTCCAGCTATCATTTTATTCACGTTCATTCTCCTTTTAGTCGTGTCAAGTTTCAGTCGACTAAAAGTCTGAGATTTCTGTCTTATTTTAGTCAGAAATGTCCAGGATCATTTTAGTCCAGTTTTTATTCCTCTACGGCATTATGTATTTAACTAGAAAATTTCAGGAAATTTTGATTTGGGCATGCCCTACTGCCCATTCGTCCCCTCTCGCTGCTTTGGTTTGGGGCTGTAGTGGTTGTGTTTAAGGTTGTTTCGGTGGAACGGATGGTTTATTCACATGCTACCCCATAAAAATGCATTGGTTTTTGTTGCCATGGTAACAAGCCGCACAGGACAGAATGGGACAATTTGGATTCGATCCTAATGTATGTTGTAGTCCATCCACATCGTCCCGAGTCTTTTAACGTTGGATCAAAGTCTCTGCGATATCGCGTTGCCGAGCAACAAGCATCCAAATTTCTTTTAGCTTGAAAATTAGAATTGTTAAATATCTCAAAAAGCGCGTCCCGAGTTTGTCGATGTTGTAATGACTTCTGTACGATAAACTGTTGCCGAGCAACAAGCGTCCAAAGTCAAATGGAAATTATTTTTTTAATATCGCAAAAACCGTAACAATTCACATGATGAGGTTGTACGGTCCGTTAGTGCCAATCGGGCCGAGGGTTTGAAAGTTTGAACGATGTCTCTACAATAAAGTTCTGCCGAGCAATAAGCAACGCAATTTTCGCCATTTTTTTTTTGCTTTTTGCATCTAGCGTTGCCACGGTAACCCCTATTACTGAGAATAGTAATGCCCATCGAGGCACGATGGAGACGCATCTAACGATGTATGCCATGCATGGGTGCATGTTGCGGTTCGGGCCGCATTAACGGACGGATAAGAAAAACTTTTCTGCATACTAATATATTGCCTTCATTATTCCGGTCCCGCCGGCCTCACCTGGCGGAGTATCCGACGCCCAGCGGTTTCCGGTTCCTGCCGTTCCTCCGCGGGTCTGGGACTTGCTGATCTCCAGACTCGGGAGTCTCGGCCGCCGCCGGTTTACGGTTCCTCCGCCGCTTCTCCGGGTCCTCGCTGCCCCCCCGGCCCCGGAACGGGACGTCCACCAGGCCCTGGCAGCGGGAGGCCAGCTCGGTGTAGGAGGAGAGGGCGGGGGCGGTGCCGGGCAGGGCGGCATCGCTGGGGGGGTCAGAGTCCGCCTGCAGGCCCAGGAGCCGCAGGAACAGAGCCATGGAGACTTGGGCGTCCCTGGCGGCGTACGTCACCTGGACGGAACAGACGGTCAGAATCATGAGTTAAGATTTAGAATAGAATGATATAGAGACAAAGACATGATTCTGACTGAAGCACGAGGTCTCGGATGGCCGTCCAGACAAACACCGATGCCACAGCTAGGATGTTTCACACGACAGTTGCACCTTACTAAACTGATCAACTACATAACACCATTATTACTTCTTTTTCCTGATCACTAGCCCTAAATGTCCCCCTTTTTACAACATGTTGCAAGCCTGATTTGCAGAAATGTATGCATATCAACAAATTTAAATTAGCCCCCCAAAAAGCAACCTAGGACGTATAATAACATGATATTGGGTTCATAATGTCTTCAGGGGAAAAAAAGCAAAAGTAAGGCTGTTGTCGTCTTGCAATTTCCTCTACCACTAGTTTTCAGTTTGGATTTAAATATGTACGGTCAGAAATCACTTTATGAATAGACAATTTATATTGTTTGATGTATAAAAAGCTAAAAACAACAATTTCAGATGAACTGTAGGTGTTTGACCAGATTAGCTTGGGGTTCTGTGTGACCCTATAAGGATAAATGTATCACATTTGTGTCACAGTTTTGAGACGTCTGCACCACCTTTATCAAATACATACATAGTAGGGGTGTAACGACACTAATCTCACGATACACGATATTGAGGTCACGATAACGATATGATATTATAGCAGTATTTTTTTATCAACCTTGAATGAGGAACATATGACTGGAAAAAAATTGTCTTTTATTTGAAAGACACAAAATACAAAACAATACTGTGCGTTTGCACTATTGTTACAGTTTATAATGTTTTATAACTGTTTAAGTTTTAAAGAGAAAGCCAGGCCAACCATTTTCCACAAACTGAACTAAAAGTAAATGTCAGGTTTGCATTATGCATCTTCAGTTTCATACAAGTACAAATATTTAGACACAAACTGAATAGTTTCTCTCAGGTTTGATTTGACTTTTTTCTTTTCCAGAAATTTAAAAAGTAAAATTAAATAAATAAATAAAAGTAAATAAATACATAAAATTTTACATCATACAAAAGATTGATTTATGCTCACATTATAAGTGTAAGAGGAGATTTATTTTTGTTAAGAAGGTTATTTTGGTAATTCAGGGTTCATTATTTTATAAATATATTCTTTATATTGTGATGTAAATCAGGGACTATAATGACACTAGTCAGTTTATCTGTAGTGATTAGTCTGTTTTAGATTGGGCGGAGTGATACGTCACAGTACGGCACTAGGTGCTGTGTTGATGTTCTAAAATCCTACACTGTTGAGGGACATTAAAGTACACTGGAACTCAGCAGAAGTTTCCCCGTGTTTATCCTACTCACCACCCCAAAAAGGTTTAATTTAATAAGGTAAGGCTTAACTCTACACCAGCCTTACATCAGTAAAAGTTCAGAGCTCAAAACAGGACTGCAAAATGGGACTAGTTTCTTCTGAGCGGAGGAAGATTTTGGTCCACGCGGTCGCGGCTGTGGTCGCGGTCAGATGCGCGTTTCTAGTCAACACAATAGATTATTAATAACCCAATATCGCGATACAGTTTGTCACCTCCACGACACGTTTCGTGACGTTTTTGTATCACGAAATTTCGTGGCACGATATATTGTTACACCCCTAATACATAGATAATAAAATCGAATATTTTCATGATGATAGCTAGAAATTATTATTTAAGAACTGTAATTGTATTATGAGTACTTGGTAAGGGGGGTTAGGGGGTCTCACCTGCTCCAGCGTCAGCTGATCGGCCTCCCAGTCGCTGCATCTCAGCGACAGAGACTTGTCCAGCGACACGTCCAGCAGGTCGGCCGCCAGAGACTTCAGGCTCAGGCCGTTGCTCACAGACGCCTCCCTGGGGAAACGGGATTGACAGGTTCATGAAAAAAATAATTCTAAAATCGATTCTCATATCAATTCCTAAAAATCAAGTCATATGTCTAAAGATAGATTTTTTCATCATTACAATTTTTGGTATCTTCGTTCGTTTATTTCGAACATGCATAAAAAAACAACAACAAGAAAAAAGATAAGAAATACAGGTGGGCATTCCACCACAAAGAAAAAACCAACATCAACACATATTTCAAGTTACATGTTCAAAAAGGAGTGAGAGGAAGTATACATTTATTTAATCCCACCCCCTTTCCACTATCGTTTTGTTTATGCCCAAAAAATGAATGTTTTGTTGACACAAGAATAACTGGTGGCTGGTTAAATCTGTTTAAAAGGTATGAAAACATTAAAGTTTTCAGTTATAATTGCATAAATTGTCCATATTTCATTACTTTATATTAGGGCTGTTCGATTTTGCCCAAAAATAAAATCTTGATTTTTTTCTCTCAAAATCCGATTACGATTATTTTGTGAATTGACAAAAGGCAAAGAAATGATTTCAAATATGCTGTTTTTTTATTGAACATTTGCCCCATTGGGCTTTAAGTGCAAACTTTGCTCTTATTAAACCAAAAATGAATGAATAAAGTGCAAAACTCTGTAAAATAAGTTGAAAAAGTTTTAGAAAATATAATAAAATATAAAGTTTTATCTCTTGGAAAAAAAAAAAAAAAAAAAAAGAAAAAAAAAAAATCAGCAAATCAGCACTTGCAAACATACAGTAAGCTATATTTCCAATTAAATAAAACAAGACATTTTCTAATTAAACCCCCCCGGTACCTCTGCCTCAGCGCCAGGTACCGCAGGTCCACCGTACTCGTCACCACCAGGCCGAAGTCTCTCGCCAGCCTCTTCCCGTCCTCGTGGCAGCCGACCCCGACCTTGAGCACCCTGGGGTCCCGGAGCACCTGGGCCAGGCTGGGGGGGAGCGGGTGCTGCCCCCCCCGGAAGGCCAGCAGCCTCACTAGCACGCAGAGCCCGGAGTAGGAGGACATCTGCACCAGAGACACGGAGGAGACGCGGCCCTTCACCGACACCTACAGGGGGGAGAGGGGGCGTTAGTCAACGGTCATGTGACCTCGGGGGAAACTCCATCCATCCTGACCTTTGGGTGGAGTTTCCCTTTTTTTAAATGATTAAAATCATGCAGGGGGGTCTTGGATGGATGGAAGAAAGGAAGGATGGATAGAGGGATGGATGGAAGAAGGGACGGACGGAAGGAAGGAAGGGAGGGAGGGAGGGAGGGACGGAATAAAAAGGATGAATGAAAGAAGGGATGGATGGACGGAAGAACGGACGGACAGACTGAAGGATGGAAGGAGGGACGGAAGAAAGAAAGAAGGGAGGGACAGATGGAAGAAGGAATGGACGGAAGAAAAAGGATGAATGGAAGAAGGGACGTACGGACGGAAGAAAGGACAGATGGACAGAACAGACGATGGACAGTTGGATTAAAATCATGCAGGATGGAAGGACAGACGGAACGATGGAAGAAAGGACGGAACGGAGGAGGGACGGTTGTATTAAAATCATGCAGGTGAGTCTTACGCCGCCGGTCTTTACCCATTCACAGTCCAGGCCGAGCGCGGGGAAGAGATCCAGGTCGTGCTGCAGCCGCGGCAGGAACCGCCGCCACTCCTCCTCCGAGCTGACGGTCACAGGCTCCGCCCCCATCAGCTGGCAGAGCGACGGGATTGGTAGAGGGGGCGGGGCCTGCAGAGGGGGCGGAGTCTCCACGGACTCCTGTGCTGGATCTGGCAGCGGCTGGACGTCCTGATCCGCCGCCACCGCTGTGATTTCCTCCTCTTCTTCTGAGGGGGGCGGGGCCTCCGCGGGGAGCTCCGCCTCCTGGCCGGGAGGCAGCTTCTTCCTTCTGGCCCGGTACGCCCGCCAGGCCACCAGGCCGCCCAGGGCGGCGCCGAGCAGCGCCGTCACCACCGCCGTCAGAGACCCGCGCTGAGACATGGTGGTGTCGGACCCAGAACCTCAAACCTGGGGGAGAGGGGGCGGAGCTGAGGCGTTACAGCCTGTGCTAACTGCATGCGAGCGTCCAACTGTCGCGTCGCACTGCGTGGCATCGGACGCGCTCTGTCCACACTGAACGCGTTATCGGCCCCACGTTCTACCACGTTCTTTTGATTGACAGCTGAGACTCGCCTTTTAAAAGGCTGATTTATGGTTCCGCGTTACCAACGCAGACCCTACGGCGTAGGGTACGCGGCGCACTCACCAAACGGTGCGCGTCGCCGTGTACCTTACGCCGTAGGCTACGCCGTCGTTACGCTGAACCATAAATCAGCCGTTATTCACCTGCGCGCTCCTGAAAGAAACTCCTAAAATAACTCCTAAAAGAGTAAAGGGACAGTAAAAGATGGGTGATTACTTCTAATCTTCCTACGTTTGTACTTTCTAAACAGAAAAGAAGCTTATTATTCGGTGGAATAAGTGGGGAAAAAACCGAACAATTAATAACGGCGTGTGGTGACGCGAATCAAACAGCGTGGAGTCAGGGGCGTGTGGTGTTAATGCAGCAAACATGTCAGCATGTCAGATCATTACTGGGATGTGGGGAAAAGCAGAGGACACGAGAAATCTGGCAGGATCCGGCACAAATTAAGCCCTAATAAGATTAAGATAAGATTCTTATTATCTTATCAGAACCTTCCAGCTCTCTGTCCATCTCCCTCCAGCAGCTGCCACTTTATTGAGGTTCTTGTATTGAAATCACCTACAGCGCTTTAAACTTTTTTTTTTTTTTTTTTCCAACTTTCAACCGGCTTTCAACGCGAGCAACAGGAAGAAAAAAAAAAAGTCCAGCTCAAAACGTTGTGCCGCGTCGCTCGCAACCAGTATAGACAGTGTAATAAAAAAAATAAAGCAATGGAACTGTTTTTGACGCCGACGCTCGCTCGCGTCGCATGCAGTGTGGACAGGGTGTTAGGGGGCGGAGCTGAGGAGTTAGGGGGCGGGGCCAAGAGCCGGTGGGCGGGGCATCTGAGGCGTCTTACCTTTCCTGTGCAAGCGCAGCTCCGTCTGTGGGATGTGGGGCGTCTGCACATTTCTGGTACGTCATAAAGCAGCTGCAGCTTCCATTTCTGCCTCCTGACAACAGATACATCAAATAAACACAGCGTGACAGTCAGGATGAAACAGGATAAAAAAAAAAAAAGGTCTGTTACTCTTAAGTTGATCAAAGAATGAAGAAAATGTTGGATCCAGAGTAAAAGAGGAAAATTAACTCCAGCCTTTGTTGCTCTGGGTTTATTTTCCTGCTCAGCTCCAACTAAATAGTTTAAATAAATTAAATTAAAATAAAACAAACCTGTTTTTCTGACAGTAATTTTGCAGTTTTTATTCAGAAATGTATTTTTCTTTAATAAAATGACCGTTTCTAAATAGTTTCTCTAAAATTATTTTTGGTGTTTTTCTGAATTATCAAGTACATAAAAATGTGTTTTTACCCAATTTTCTTCAATTAAAACTTTTCCTTATAACTAATTTGTGATTATTTTTTTTTCAAAATACACATTTAGCTGTTTTACATTTTATCCTTACATTTTTTGGTGAATCTGGCTTTACTTTTAAAAGTTTACACTTGCAATTACTTTGTAAATGTAAGTTTTTTTCTAATTATTGCGTTTTTATTTTATTCTATTTTTTGATGACAAATTACAAAAATGACAAATTAAATCTTAATTAAAATAGTTAGAACATTTACTTTTTTACATAAATATTTATACAAGTTATGGACATTTGTGCATCATGTACAATTTTTACCGTCATCCGTTATCCTAAAGATGGGAAGGTTAAATGAATATAGGTCAAACAAATGGTCAGTAAAAAAAAGAAAAATGAATGAATATATATATAATAAAATTAAAACAGTAAAGAATCACAGATAAGCAGTTTCTAAAAGAGTTGGGCATCTTTAATAAGAAAACTGTTGTCAGTTTACCTTCTATTGTTCAGTAGTTGCGCGTCTCACCTGTGATTGACTGATTTACGGCAGGGGAGACTGATTTACTGCTTTTACCTGGACGGTGATTTTTGGTGACATTAAGCTTCGAGACTAAAGATTAACCACCAGAAACCTAGAGACGGGACTCATTTCCATCATTCTGATGTATAAACTCTCTTTAAAGTTATTTCTTACTTTATTTTTTACTCAGTTTTCCTAAATTATAACTTTCCCTTTACATCTTTTAAAAATATGCATTTACCTATTTTTAAGTTTTACATTTTGTGTTTGAATGTTTTTGTGAATTTGATTTAAAATTCTTTAGTACATTTTTTTTCAATATTACATTTGCAATTCTTTGTACATGTAATTTGTTCCTATTATTGGGTTTTTATTTTATTGATTTTTTTTTAAATTAATGACAAAATAGATTTTAATTAAAATAGCTAGAAAAGTTACTTTCTTACATAATAAATATTAATACAAGTTAAGGAAATTTGTGAACCATGTACATTTTTTAACCGTAATATTTTATCGTAAAGATGGGAAGGTTAAATTAATATTAACCAAACATATGGGCAGTAAAATAAAAAAAATTAAACAGTTAATAATCAAAGATAAGCTTTTCTAAAAGAGTTGGGTATCTTTAACAAAGAAAAACGGTGTCAGTTTACCTTCTATCGTTCAATAGCTGCGCGTCTCACCTGTGATTGACTGATTTACGGCAGGTGAGACTGATTTACTGCTTTTACCTGGACGGTGATTTTTGGTGACATTAAGCTTCGAGACTAAAGATTAACCACCAGAAACCTAGAGACGGGACTCATTTCCATCATTCTGGTGTATAAACCTCCATCAAAACGTTGATAAAAACACAAAGTGATGTGATTAAAGTCCGTTAGGTGGAAGTTTGGGGATGATTTTGGAAGGGTCACCAAACACAGCGCGACACCTCAGGTGTCGCGCTGTGTTTGGTGACCCTTCCAAAATTAACCCCGCCACAAAAACGCTGATTAAACGCTTCTTTCACCGTTTCGTGTCAATCTAAACGCCCCGTGAGCAGGTTTTATTAGTTGTCTGTCACCTGCTTTAACCCCAGAGTGAAACACAAACGCGAACGAGGTTTAATGTCCCGGAGGAACTTTCTCAGCGCAGCCATTAGCGGCTAAAGCTGCTAACTTCTCCTCCTGCTGCAGCGGCTGAAGCTGCTGCAACAACCCCAAACCCTGTGCGGGGTTTTGGTGCTCTAACCCCGGCAATCTCACCTCCACCTGCTCCAGGATCGGGACGGTTCACCCGCGTCTGCTCCGGTTTCTGCGGACAGAGACGCGGCCGCGGTTATAAGCGCTGCGACGCCGCTGCTGCCGCCCGGTGGACGGGGTGGGGATTACAACAACATACCCGGACAAGCCGCTGCTGCGGGAGGAGGCGCCGCCTGGCGGACGGAGGAAGAATTACAACAACAGACCTGCTGCCGCCGCTGCAGCGGCCGGGAGGGGGAATTACAACAGACCTGCTGCCGCCTGGCGGACGGAAGAAGGAACTACAACAACATTGAAGACTAGTCAACTATTGAATGACGATGGTCAATTATTCTAAATTATTTATTCTAAGCGTCTTTGAGATCTTTTAAAAGGGCTATATAAATAAAATTGATTATTATTATTTTTTTAATAGATATATTTATTGAGGGCAATAAAAAAAAGATTTACAATAACAATAGAAATATCAATATTTTCCCCTTTTTTAACTTTTCATAACAATAATTAAACACAAATAAATAAATAATAATAATAAGAAAGAAAACATAAAAAAAAATAAAAATATGATCAATACATGACATCATTCAAAATCATTTAGCTTCTTTTCATATATGCATAACAATACTGGAGTAAATGAATAATAAAGTAAATAATCAAGTCCTGAAAAAACACATTATTTAATGCAGTATATATATATATATATATATATATATATATATATATATATATATATATATATATATATATATATATACACATTTACTTATTTATTGGTTTTGTTGATGTATGTTTTTTACCTTTGCTATTGTTATAACATTTACTGCACATTATACATATATATATATATATATATATATATATATATATATATATATATATATATATATATATATCTCAATAGCTGAGCACATCTGCTGTTTTTGTTCTTTATCTTTAATAAAGTTTTGTGTAAAAGAAAAGTTCCTCTACTGACCGCTGGGGGGCGTCAAAAGCTCATTCTCCAAGGATCTCCGTGTTGGTCTACATTGCTAGATTTCATATCCTATATCTTTAAATTATATTAAGGAAAATATTTATGTCAAAGAGACTTAAATCATGACTTCTGCAACCGTTTAATTCCTTTCAATGATAAAGGTATTTTTGAATGGAATTAGGGGCGTGGTCTCTTGATTGGCAGCTGGAACAACCAATAAGCATCACTGCTGCTTAGAACCGTCATGACTTCTGAGTTGTGAAGAAAGACCAAACATGTTTTATTGTAATAATAATCCATTTTATTTATAGAGCGCTTTTAAAATACGCTTAAATGTAATGTATTTACTTTTAATTGTAACTTGTTTTATGTAAGACCCCCCCTTTCCGCCTCACAGAACCTTTGCTCTTTGACCTCAGGCCACATTTGTAAATAAGAACCTGTTCTTAAATTGTTTGCCTGATTAAATAGATTAGATTATATTAAATCTTTATTGTGATTGTTATAGAACAACATAATTAAAAGTGCCATCAATCAGTGCTAAAAAATAGATAATTATATTACCGATATAAAATATTTACACACAACATAAAACAAAATAACTGATTAAAACTAATTAAAAAAAAGAATAGATTTTATTTATAGAGTACTCTTCATTCAGGGAAATTCAGAGCGCTTACAAGATAAAAAACTAGTTAAAACAGTCAAAATAAAAGTGTATTATAATTACTATTAATATTACTATTATTATTAATAAATAATTATAATAATAAGAAAAACAGATTTGCAGCGGGGCGGCTGGCAGCTCTGCAGCTCTTCTGGGTTCATCGGCTGCAGGAAACCAGAACGACGAAAAGTGTATTCAACATTTTCTAAATGATTATTGTCATAATTGTGAAAACATTCAGTAAGTTTATGTATTTTTTATTTTCTGGTTTGTGTATGAACTTTTATTCCTCCTTGAGTCCAGGGGGGGGTTGTGGGTCCGGTACCAGGAACCGCTGCTGCCGCGGGTCCACGAATGCTGCGTTCACTTGTTCTTGAAACTGTGGGAAAATCCAACCTCCCCCTCAGAGACCCGGGACCCGCCCGGACCGACCAGAACCGGGTCCCGATCCGGGATCGATGCTCAGAAAAACTCAGAAAACAAAACGTGAAGCAGATTTTCAGCTGAAGAATCTGAAACCACTTTTTATTCGGATGAATCTATAAATATCTGAACAGATCAAAGTGTCGACGGTGAATTAAATCAACAAAGAGCCTATTTCCTCTACCACCGTTAAAATTTATTCAATCTTTTAGCTTCAGGATTTCTCCAAAACTGGAATAAAGACATGAAATAATTACAAAATGGAAAAAAAAACAAACAAAAAACAAATCGATCAAACAGATCATTCACAGGTTTTGATTAGAAAATAAAAAGATGACGGAGAAGAGAGAGATGAGTTTTATCTCCCTGCAGGAACCGCAGCTCCATCAGCTGATCAAATCAACGTTAGTGCTTGTGCAAAACAGGAAAAAGACAAATAAAAACAAACTAATTTAAAAACCGTGTTAAATAAAGAGAATTATATAAAAACAGGATTGTTACCACACAAAAAAAGTTAAGAAGTGATTTGTACTAGACGGTTAAAACTGAAGCACAGGTGAGGAAACAGATTCCTCTGATTGTTGCTGCAAAAAACACCTGAAACAGGTGAAAAAAGGAAGAAAAAAGAACAGGTTTCCATGGAAACGCGACACAAAGCAGCCGTCCTTCACGAATCTCTTCACGTCACATTAAAGTAGCAACTGCCGCGTTTAGACTCTGTATAGATATATTTATAATATATACGTCTTCTTCTCTCGTCTCCGCGGTTACGAGCCGCCGTCGTCGCGGCGACAACGCGCCGCTGCCTTTGGCAAAGATTACTTTACAACTCTTCTGTTAGACTTCAAAGCTATTTAAAATATACTTAATGCATAAAAATAAACATTTTGGCATCGTCCGGTTCTGCTGGAGACTCGGGGGCGGGGCCTGTGAGGAGGGGGCGTGGCCTGTGAGGAGGGGGCGTGGCCAACGCGCAGCAGCGCTAACGACCACGCTAATGAGATGCTCAGAGAACCAGTTCCAATCCGGTTCAGAACGGTTCCAGTCCGGTTTCAAACCGGTTTCAGTCCGATTTGAAACTGGGTTTGAGTCCGGTTTGAGTCCGGTTTCAAAGCGGTTTGAGTCCGGTTTCAAACCGGTTTGAGTCCGGTTTCAAACCCGTTTGAGTCCGGTTTCAAACCGGTTTCAGTCCGGTTTCAAACTGGTTCCAAACCGGTTTCAGTCCGGTTAAAACTGGTTCCAAACCGGTTTCAGTCCGGTTTCAGTCCGGTTTCAAACTGGTTCCAAACCGGTTTCAGTCCGGTTTCAAACTGGTTCCAAACCGGTTCCAAACCGGTTCCAGTCCGGTTTCAAACCGGTTCCAGTCCAGTTTCAAACTGGTTCCAAACCGGTTCCAAACCGGTTCCAGTCCGGTTTCAAACCGGTTCCAGTCCGGTTTCAAACTGGTTCCAGTCCGGTTTCAAACTGGTTCCAGTCCGGTTTCAAACTGGTTCCAAACCGGTTTGAGTCCAGTTTCAAACTGGTTCCAAACCGGTTCGAGTCCAGTTTCAAACTGGTTCCAAACCGGTTCGAGTCCGGTTTCAAAACTGCTTCCAAACCGGTTCCAGGCGGCTCCCCGTTGGTGGATCTGTGGTGTTCTGGTTCTGCTGAGTTCTGCTGCTGGCCGCCGGTCCGGTTCAGTCCGGTTCATCCCGGTTCATCCCAGTTCCACCGGGCCCCGAGTCTTTAGAGTCCAGAACCTCCGGCCTCAGAGCTGGATCTCGAAGGTTTTGTGCAGCTCGGAGGAGAAGGGGTTAGTGGGCGAGGGCGTGGTCCGCTGGTGGGACCGGGTCTCCAGCGCCGCCCACTGGGCCTCGAAGGCGTCGTCCGGCGGGCCGGAGGGGGCGGGGCCGAGGGGGGCGGGGCTTGGAACGGGCGGGGCGTGGCCTACAGGGCCGGCCCAGCCGTTGGCGGGGGGGGGCTTGATGTGGGGGGGCGGGGCCAGGGGGGGCGGGGCCACCGCCGGGACGGGGAACGGCGGCGGCGCGGCGGCCGAGCCGAACACGTTAGCGACCATCTGCGACGGCGTGATGCCGAACACGGGGGCCCCGGCGGGCCCGGCGGGAGGGGGCAGCCCCAGGGGCGGGGCCGCCGCGGGAGGGGGCAGCCCGTTAGCCACCGCGGGGTGGAACGCGGGCTGGCGGGGGGGCAGCAGGGGGACGGGGGGCGGCAGTGAGGGCAGGAAGGCCGCCGGGGCGGCGGCTACGGACGACATGGCCGCCGGTGGGGGGGCGAAGAGCTGGGGGGGCGGCGTGGTTCCCATGGCGACCGGGCTGGGCTGCGCCGGACGCACCGACTTGGAGACTTCGTCCAGCCAGCGATCGGCCTCCGATGGCGTCCGTCTGTGGGCCGAGACGAGCGGAGACGACGGGGCGGGGACGACCAGCACCGGCGCCGCCGACGGCCACTCACTTCCTGTTGGGAGAGAGAGACGGAATCAGTTGGTGTCACCGACGTTATAGACGCTGCTCAGAACCTTACGGTTTGGCTGTGAGGAAAAAAACAGATTTTGGCTTCTGACAAGCTCTCAAATCACTCCGATTTGTGATGGAACCGTAGTTCTTAGCCAAAAAACGAAAGACACACAGAAGCCGGCAGATTCTGACAATCTTAATTTTATTCAGATATTCCTTAAAATGATTGAGTAAGCTCAGTGCGAAGACAGAGTGAGATTCTTTTGAAGAAAACGTTTGATTACATTACAGTCAATGGAGACCGAGGCAGGAATTCGCGCCGCTCTAGGTGAAATTTTGGCTCTTTTTTTTTTACCTCTTCCCATACATTTTGAATGGGTTTTTTTTGGCCGTTTTTTTTGGGAATAACTTTGGGAAAAATGGGAATTTCAACACCAAAAGTCATAGCACACTATTCCCAATCGAGACGCACTTTTTGATATATGATGCGCCTGGGTCCTCTGAAATCTGTAGGAGGAGTAGCGAACCGAAATCTGTCCGGAAAATGTATAAGAAAAATAAATCCATTGCTATTGCATAGCTATGGAGGAGGCATGCTTCTTGGCGCAGCCGTGGCACAAATAAACACGCAGGATAACAATAGATGCCCCTTGGCACTAATAATAATTCCTTGCACTTACAGGACTGTCTCAGAAAATTAGAATATTGTGATAAAGTTCTTTATTTTCTCTAATGCAATTGAAAAAACAAAAATGTCATACATTCTGGATTCATTACAAATCAACTGAAATATTGCAAGCCTTTTATTATTTTAATATTGCTGATTATGGTTTACAGTTTAAGATTAAGATTCCCAGAATATTCAAATTTTTTGAGATAGTATATTTGAGTTTTCTTAACCTGTAAGCCATAATCAGCAATATTAAAATAATAAAAGGCTTGTAATATTTCAGTTGATTTGTAATGAATCCAGAATGTATGACATTTTTGTTTTTGTAATATGCTTACAGAAAATAAAGAATTTTATCACAATATTCAAATTTTCTGAGACAGTCCTGTATATAGCACCTTTCAAGGAACCCAAGGTCACTTGGAGCCTCAGAGGTCAAAGTTCAGTGAACTTCTTCACTCGGGTCCGGTTCAGGTTCAGGTTACTTCAGGGACCCGGTGGGAGACGGTACCAACACGTGTCACGGGTCCTGGTCCTGGTCCGGTTCCAGCACCAGAACCCGGGTGAACCTGGGGGAGGAGTCTACTGTACCTGTGTGGGCCGGCGGCCCCGCCGGGTTCTTGGCCCAGGGGTTCGTGTCCCGGGCAGGGAGGGCTGGGACTGGTAACGGGACCGGGACCTGGACTGGTACCGGGACTGGTAACGGGACCGGGACTTGGAGTGGTACCGGCACCGGCGTGTTAGCGGGAGCAGAGCTGGCCGGTGCCGAGCCGTTCACTGAAGCAGAGGAGACAGAAGCTGAAGCTCATGCAGGACAAAGACATGCAGCAGCGAGTCGTTAGCAGCTAACATGCTACGTTACGGGAGCAGGGGCAAGCAGATGGGCGGGTCTGTGACCCGGATCACTCAGAACCAGGACAGAACTTTCACGAGTACCGGACCCCCCAGAGACTCCAACACCAGTTTCTAGAGGGTTTCCTTGAACTGCAGACCACGTGTTGTAAATTAGAGGAGCTAACACACCTGGAAACCCGGCTGGACCACGCCCACCTAGCGTCAACCACAGCTAGCATCTTAGCTCGGCTGACTAGCTAATGCTAATATATGATGCTAATCCACCCAAACGTCCTCACATCAACGTCACTACTGGAACTACATCCGTAGAACTGCTGCCAGGGCCGGAACCAGGACCAGGAACAAGGAACCAGGGCCGCTAAAGGCAGCTAGACCTTGCTAGACACTTATAGAGGATGCTAATAACTGCTAATGGCCCCTAGAGGATGCTAAACGACGCTAGAGGACGGTAGACGCGGCTAGAGGACGCTAGAGGATGTCAGGGGACGCTAGCCACCGTTAGTGGACGCTAGGTGCCGCTAGAGGACGCTTGACGTTGCTAGACGCCGCTTAAGGATGCTAGAGGACGCCAGCCACCGCTAGAGGACGGTAGATACCACTAGAGGATGCTAGCCGCCGCTGTACAGCGCCAGGACCGGCGGACCCACAGTCCCTCAGTGGGTCGTTTCTGATACCACTGAAGTGACTCTGATAGGAGCTGGGACCGGTGCTCTGGAGCCACGGGGGGCGTTTCCAAGTGGAACCTCGTCATGGCAGGTTAGCATGACCGCTACGGGTCCCACTGGACCTCTGCTGGTCCTGGTTCTGGCCCTGCCGGTCCTGGCGCTAGATGTTTCGGTAGTGACCCTTGAAATGAGACCTGACCAGAATTAAGGTAAAGTAAAGTTTACTAGCATCACAGGTTAGCTTAGGCTAAGTCAACCGAGCTAAAATAGCTAACTGTGATTGACGTTAGGAGGGCGGGTCCAACGCATCGCTGGCTTTAAAAGCCGTCCAGAAAACCTGCGGGTGACATCACAGAGGGTTTGACCAGTACAGTCTGGGTTCATAGGCAGCAAAGCAGGAACCAGGCTGGTTCCCGTCTGGTTCCAAACCGGTTCCAGACCGGTTCCAAACTGGTTCTCCCGACCCAAGAGGGGAAGGTTTATGATCGCTGGTGCTGAGTCTGTTAGTAGCCGTGAAACTGAAACTGTTGATCTTCCAGGTTTCCGTTCTTCTGTCATTTCTTCCAACATTTGTTTGTCTGTTTGCTTCTCGTCTGACATCAGAACTAATATAAACCGTCTCCATGGAAACGGCAGATTTCCATCACGACACACATCTTAAAGTAGTAAATCTCTCGGCCGGGTAACATGTCGACCCCCCCCGTCCCAGGGGTTTCTGGGTAACCCGACCCCCCCACTACCAGAGCTAGCATGTTGGAGGCGGAGTCTCACCTGGGGCCCCGGGCGACTGCGGGGACGAGGAGGGTCGGGGCATCGGCGCCGAGGAGAACGGGTCCTCCGGGCCGCTGAAGGCGCTGGTGATCTGAGTGCAGAGGGAGCTGATGCTGTCGCTCTCGCCCTCCAGCTCCGGGACTGTGGGGACACGGAGACGTCAGCGGGACGTTAGCGGGACGCTAGCAGGCCGAGGCGTCCGCGGCTGCTGCTTCGTCAAGAAATGCTACACATAAACCAATAGTGTCTGTCTATCGATTTTTGCTACCCTATATCAAAAAATGCTCCCTAATGGTTTTCTACCTTTGTAGAGCTACAGTTTTACTGTGTTTTACTCCCTAAACCACTTCCTTGTCACTTGCCAGGCCGTCATTGTAAATAAGAATGTTCTTAATGACCTGCTGGTTAAATAAAGGCCAATGACTGAATGAATATCAAATAAAGCGATAGAATTGTTTTTTTTTTCTCTTTATCGTATAATGTTCACAAAGTGTAATGCAATTCATGTCACGGGTCGTGTATTTTGAAGGCTCAAATACTCAACATCCCATATTATCAATTTTAAATCACTATTTCAGGGGTAGCATCATTTGATAGTTCAGTAACATCCTATCAAATAATGTAATACATTCAGGTAAGATACTAATCAAGTCACTGCCAATTTTGTAATCCCTATTTTTGGATTGATAATAAGTATAAAATAATAAAAAATAAAAGTAAAGGTACACAAACAAATACATTTCTTTTTCCGGCTCTTGGCGAAGGCGGACGCTTTTTCTGCTCCTCTCCCTCCCTATCTGCCCTGCTACTGCTTTTGTCCTGTCTCGTCTTCAGAGTCTCTTCTTTTCACTCCTCCGAAACTCTACAATCATGGAATTGATTAACTGGCCTCTCAGCACAATTGACCAAATTTTTGCGACGAGAAGTCAGGGGGTAAGGGAGCCCTCCTGCCCCGATGGGACATTTTTTGCTGGATACACAATGGATTTCTGGAAGCAGTGGAAACCGTTGTGCTTGGTGATTCTGTCTGTCGAGGACGTTGAAGATGCTTCATAATTGGATTTATGATAGCAGGATTTCTTTAATTGGAGTGGGGACTTTCCTGGCCTATCGACAAACGCGTAGGTCGTCGACAGCTGCTTTGGCCCTTTCTGAGCTCCCCGACATGGCTGAAGGAATGAGCACGGGGATCAGCACTCAAACTTTAACGTTGGGGGAGCAAAGCCGCAAGCTGGATGCGATTCTTGAACAGAATTGCAGGCTGGCGGCGGTCTTTGAGCTCATTGGCAAGATGGATAAGACCTTGGAGAAGTTGGAAGCTCGGCTTGGCGGGAATTGATCACAAATTCGTCTGTTTGGAGTCGCCATTGATGAACCAGAGACTTAACGGCAGCCTGCCTGTTTCCTTTCTTTCAATACAATTGTTGATTCTATAATTTGACCTTGACAGGGCAGCTTGGCCGGCTGTTCCAGTCACAATCTCCCTGGTGGAATGTAAACAAGTGGCTCTGCCCCCACTAGCCCTCCCCCTCTCTCAAAAACATCTGTGGACTTGTTTTCAGAACTGTACCGAGCCGTCTGATAACATCAAGGACAATGGCTGAGGAGCAGCTCTGGGGCGAAGTTTTCACAGACTTACCGCTCACACACACACATACTTACTTACTGATAACCACACCCCCCTCATCTTCAACGCCTTTCCTTTCCTTTATTTTATGTTGTTGACATTAACCTGCCTAAGGGACTAAAGATGAAAATTAGCCGTTGGCTATAATCTTGCATATTTACATGTATATGTTCATTAATATGTATTGTCCCTGTTATAAATAAAATAAACTCAAACTCAAACTCCTGGCTCCCCCCTTATCCAAGTTATGAAGTTTTGTTGTGTGTATGTTGCTTTTATGTGCTGAGGTGTTTTTTTGCACCTTGATACTAGGTATTAATACACAGTGTGAAGATGCCTTTTTTTTTCCCTCCTCCTCCATCCCAGTGTCATCCTTCCTCTAAAAAATGGCGTCCGTATTAATGGAGCCATCGGTGTGAACCGGAGTCAAGTTCTCTCGTCTGTTTTATGTCTGACTTGGCAATAAAGCTTTTTCTGATTCTGATTCTGAAATTGTCTCAATTTCTCGTTTCAAAAAACATTTAAAACAGTAGATGAACAGAGGGAGAAATCTAACATCACAATATATTTTGCAAAATACCTCCATATTGATATTGCAACGATATTGTAAGGATGACTATTGGTGATTTCACTAAATATTTACACAATGAAATCCGGGCATGGAAAGCATCTAAAACTACAGAAGAGTATTAGGGCCATGCAGGAGAACATTTTTTTTTTATGCAGAAAAAAATCGAAATGTCGAGAAGAAAGTCCATCTTTGGACGGCAGAACTCACCTGGGTTCCGGAGGGGGAAGTGGGACTAGTGTGGACTGAGAACTCACCTGGGTTCCGGAGGGGGAAGTGGGACTAGTGTGGACTGAGAACTCACCTGGGTTCCGGAGGGGGAAGTGGGACTTGCGCTGCACGGTGGACGGCAGCTCGTTCATGCGCAGCGACAGCTGCCGCTTGAAGGGCGAGGTTTTCTGGCTGAGGGCGGGGAAGCCCCTGAAGGAGCCCTGGCGGGCCAGCGCCTCGGCCGGGGCGTGGCGGCGGGGGATGGCCTGGGGGCCCAGGGCCCCGCCGGGGGGCGGGGAGGACGAGGGGGAGGAGCCGCTCTGGTGGAGGGCCGAGGGATTCACCATACCGGTGGAGGCGGTGCCGGAGACTCGCTCACAGTCTGAGAAGAGAAGAGAAGAGACGTTAAACATCTGTTTATCCATTCATTCATTAAAACACTCCTTTCATTAATTCATTAGTATTTAATTAATTCATTAAATACAAATTTTTCTAATATCGATATCAAATAAATCTGTAAAATTGAGCTGCAATCTCATCAGGACCGGCTGATTTAGGCCGTTTGGGCCAAAGTGATGTCAGATTCTTTAAAATATGAATTTATTTTGGGTATTTTATCTTGAATAGAGCTGAAAAATGTTTCATGGTTGGAATAGTGGGAAGTATAACAAGTTTTATAAAAGTCAGTGAAATAATTGCTTAAAGCATTTTGATCCTCAACTAAAGTATCATCAATGTGCAACTTGTTTATATATTTCTTTTTTATTTGTCTATTTTTTTCTAAATTAAAAAAGGATGTAGAATTTTTTGTCCCCATTGCCACGACCAACGGACACCGGTTCCAGACTGGTTCCACGCCATTAGTTCTCCTTCAATGGCAATTTTTGAACCATTTTTAACCAAATTGGAACCATTCCTTTTTACTAGTTGTAGTTGAGTCATTCATAATCTTTATTTCAGTGATAAGTGATTTGATTTTATCGCAAAAATGTGTGTTTTTTAAAAGGTTACTATTAAATTTCCAGTGTAATCTACTTAATTCTGGTAATCTATTATCAGGAAACACTGAAAATGTGATATCACAGTGGTCAGGAAGAGGGTTGTTCCAGGTATAATAACGTTTTTCAGGATTAGGTTTACGACAAATATCAATAGAAAAATCTGTAATGTATTGATAAGTGATGAGAATTATATTGAGATGGAAATCTGTCCTGTTTTTCATCTGGTGCAACATTAAAGTCACCTGAAACAATCAGGAGTTTTAGGTTGGTCCTATTATTGAACCCATAAACATTTACTAAAGTATACAGTGTGATCCATTTAAATGTTTTTGTTAAACACCGACCCTTCTTGGCCTCCTGCAGCTGCCTCATGACCTCCTCCCGCTCGGCCGCCTCCGTTGCCGTGGTGACGCGGAAGGATCCCTCGCGGGTGAAGGTTGTCCGGTTGGCGTCGAAGGTCGCGGTCACGCCGCACTCCTTCTCCCGCTTCTGCTTCCGCTCCAGGCAGGCGGCGAACGCACAGCCCACGGCGTGGCTGAGCCGCTCACCCTGGAAGAGAGGGGAGACGTTAGAGTCCCAGAACCAAGACCAAGACCAGGACCAGGACCAGGACCAGGGCAACGCCTCAGCCCACGGCGTGGCTGAGCCGCTCGCCCTGGAAGAGAGGGGAGGTCAGAGGTCAGGGTCCCGGAACCAGAGCAGGGTCTGGAGCCGGGAACGGAACGGAACCAGGGACGTCAGAGTCCCATAAAATTAATTAATTAATTGAATAACTAATAAATTAACTAAAAGAAGGGGGCAATCGATCAATTAAATAAGTAATATAAAGTATAATAATAAATATCTATCGTCATCAATATCACAATCCTCTCTGAACATAAAAAGCAGTGATAATGGCGAGCTATAAAAAAAATACACATTCATTCAGGAAAAAAAAATTATGATATGATTAATAATCCATTCATATAATAATAATAATAACTGGTAATAAAAGTAATATTCTAACAATTATAATAATCGCAATTACAGTTGTCATAGCAATAATAACAGTAATATTAATATAATACTTATAATCAATAATAATCTAATAATAATATAGTCTCACTCATAATAATGCACACATTTATAATCAATAATAATAATAATTATAATAATAATAACAATAATAATAATTACAGCTCCAAGCAGCGATGAACGGGCCCTGGCGCGAGCAATTTTCACCAATTAAGGTCAAGGACTCAAAACAGAGTCCGCTGACACCACCCACGAGTCTTTATGTTAAACCATTCAAAAGTTATAGCAGAGAGTAGTGCTGGGCGGTATGACCAAAAATGTATATCGCGTTTTTTTTCAAAATTATATCGGTTTCACGGTATATCACGGTGTTTTTTTTTTCATGCACAACTGGGTGTTAACCACATTTTCTAATGATTTGGAAAGGAATTGCTGCAGTAAATTGGCTTAGAATGGCCTATTTTACTGTCATGAGGAGGAAATATTGTAGAAAAACATTAATGTCCACACTAGTATAAATACAGGTTTGCATGGCCTCACGTGTGCCTGGCGCTAGGACCCCGCAGACGCATGGTGCGTCGTTGGGCTGTGTTTTCCTTCATGCTTCCCTGCAGCGTCTCATGCAAACACAAACACACGTACCTGGCAGAAAGATTTCTTTATACCATGTTGTCTGTCGCCCGCGATATTTTTTCTTTTTTTGGCCGGCGCCATAGTTGGCTAGCTACAAACTCTATACATCCCATAATGTATAATAATAAGGCTGCGCTCTCAGCAGCGGTACTCGCATCGTTAAGGCTGATTTATGGTTCCGCGTTACACCAACGCAGGCCCTGCGTAGGGTAGGGTACGCAGCGAGCGGCCGTACGGTGCACGTCACCCCGTACCCTACGGCGTAGGCTCTACGTCGATTTAACGCCGAACCATAATTCAGGCTTTACTAGGCAACTAAGCAGGTTGACTCCCGTTGCAGAACAGCTGCAGAGGCTCCTAAACGTAAATGATCATTGATTTTTTTTTTTTTTAGGCCTGGCGGGGGGTCTCGTTGGCCTGGTGGCCCCGCCAGGCCCATACAGTGGTAGGGGAAACACTGTCCAGCGGCGCTACGTTCCGCCGCGCCGCGCGGCATTCCCAACGTTGTGTACGCTATTGTACATAATCACCGGTATTACGGTATATGAAAAATTCATATCATAAGAAAAATAAACACCGGTATTCGGTATGGACCGGTATACCGCCCAGCACCAGCAGAAAGTAGGAACTATCAAATATGGACCAATCAGATGATGGGAGGGTGCGCTTTTTGGCGTCTATCGTCGCCGCGGTAACGCTTTTGACTGAGAAAAGTAATGCGCATCGTCGCAGGATGGAGACGCACATTTTGATGTATAACACACCTGGTTGCACGTTATGGTTCAGGCCGAAGGAATGGCATAAATTGCACCAAAATTACACGATTAATTAAAAATGGCCGACTTCCTGTTTGGTTTGGGCCATGGCGCCAAGAGACTTTTCTTTAAGTTGTGGCATGATACAGGTGTGTACCGATTTTCGTGCATGTACGTCAAACCGTATTGTGGGGCTTGAGGCACAAAGTTTTCTAGGGGGCGCTGTTGAGCCGTTAGGCCACGCCCATTAATGCAAACCATTAAATATCACATTTTTCTCCAGGCCTGGCTTGGTGCAAAATTTGGTGACTTTTGGGGCACGTTTAGGGGGGCAAAAAGGCCCTCATTTCATCTGAAGAAAAACGAGAAAAATAAAAATTCCTACAGATACAATAGGGCCTTCGCATTGTCAGTGCTCGGGCCGTAATAATAGTCAGGGTTAGGGTCCAGAACCGGGACCGGACCCAGCGGGTTCTGGTTCTGTTCTCACCGAGTCCTTGACGGCCATGAAGCAGTGGCAGATCCAGCGTCTGGTGGTTCCATCCCGGCAGATGTAGGAGAAGGCTCTCTCAAAGTTCCTGTCCGGGGCGCAGAACGAAACCTTCTCTATCGTCTGGTCCAGGATCAGGTCCTGCAGGGAAGAGGAACGTTTCAGAAACCTCTTAGAGACCCGGAAACCTTTACATGAGACTCGGTTCTGCTTCTAAACTTAAAACATTTCAAAGAAAAATCATCTTCATGTCTCATTTACTATGCTGGAGGGGCGGAGCTTATCCCCGACCCCTCGGTCAGGGTTCGACCTCACACTGAGCTAAAGTTGCTGTCGTCAACAAAAATTATGACTAAACATCGTCGTCAACGAACCTTTATCACCTGAGGAAAACGAGACGCAACGAAAAAACTGGTCATGTGACGATAACGATGATTAAAGGAGCTGTCTGTAAGAAATGTCCAAAACTGGTACTGCAGTCACTTTCCAAATATTGTTGAGCGGCGTGTACCCTCCCCCCCCTCCCCCCGACCAGAGGTTGCCAGGTAGGCTGCAGAATGCAGCAGGAACGTAGGCTGCCATGGCTGCGATAATTAGAGCCGAGCTGGCAACCCGGATGCTGAAACAATACTGACTTGGTGATTGGGAGATAGGTGGAGGGTGGAGCTTCAGAAACAATACTGACTTGGTGATTGGGAGATAGGTGGAGGGTGGAGCTTCAGAAACAATACTGACTTGGTGATTGGGAGATAGGTGGAGGGTGGAGCTTCAGAAACAATACTGACTTGGTGATTGGGAGATAGGTGGAGGGTGGAGCTTCAGAAACAATACTGACTTGGTGATTGGGAGATAGGTGGAGGGTGGAGCTTCAGAAACAATACTGACTTGGTGATTGGGAGATAGGTGGAGGGTGGAGCTTCAGAAACAATACTGACTTGGTGATTGGGAGATAGGTGGAGGGTGGAGCTTCAGAAACAATACTGACTTGGTGATTGGGAGATAGGTGGAGGGTGGAGCTTCAGAAACAATACTGACTTGGTGATTGGGAGATAGGTGGAGGGTGGAGCTTCAGAAACATTACTGACTTGGTGATTGGGAGATAGGTGGAGGGTGGAGCTTCAACATAAACATCAGTTGAGGGCTGCAACTCCTCTTTTTAAACTGGAATATCCTGGCTTGAGTGCTGTTGTCAGTGACATAAGTATTTGAAATGAACATGATTTTTAAATGTCTGTTGACATATCAGGGTCATTTTATGATTTGTTTTATTATTGCTCTTACATACAGCTCCTTTAAATATATAATGCAATATTGTCGACTAAAATGGAGATTACAAAATAAAAACTCTGCTAAAATGTGTCTTCATTTTCGTTTACCAAAACGAGACGAAATGTTCTAACAAATATGCTTAATGTCCATGTTTTCAGTAGTTTCCTCTGGTTTAGTCTTTAGATCTTTGAATCCACTTTCCTACATAGAAAACCCAAGGTGTCGTCGAAAAAGAAAAAGACTGGGAGAAATGCGGAAAAATAAATATGTTGTAAACTCAAATGAGAGTCTTCTGTATCTGGAATTAATGTATTCTTGAGTCTATAAGGTAACAATAATATAATAATAAGATAACCTTGTTTGAATTGTAAAATGGGTTTGGCTGAATACAATCGATAAAAATGGCCAATTCTGACTAAAATGCTCAGACTTTTAGTCGACTGAAACTTGACACGACTAAAAGGAGAATGAACGTGACTGAAACTAATAAAAACTAGAATGATAGTTAGACCCAAAGACTAGAGTAAAACTCAAACTGAAACAGGCTGACAGAAACACTAGTGGACCTGCAGTACCGGAGGTGTCCAGCAGAGGGCAGTGTTCCCTTTACTGTCAGGCTGTTCCCCCTGCAGGTCCAGGACTCCCCAGAGGGTCCTGGTCCCGGGACCAGGTCTACTCTAGACCTGGTCCCGGGACCAGGTCTAGAGTAGTCCTGGTCCCGGGACCAGGTCTAGGGGTGTTTGTTTGTACCTTTGTCTTGTCGTCCACGACGCGGAGCCCGTCTGCTGAAACCCACAACACGGCTCGGACCGCCTTCTTCCCCGCCTGCAGACACAGAACACACTGGAATCAGGTAAAGAAGAAAAGATTCCCACGCCTTCACCTGCACCTTTACCTCCACCTTTACCTCCCTCTGTACCTGCCCCACACCTGGTCATGAAAACCACACACACACCTGTTCATGAAAACCACACACACAACACACACCTGTGAAGAACACACACACCTGTGCAGGAAACAACACACACCTGTGAAGGAAAGAACACACACACCTGTTCATGAAAACCACACACACACCTGTGAAGGAAACAACACACACACACCTGTGAAGGAAACAACACACACACACACACCTGTGAAGGAAACGACACACACACACCTGTGAAGGAAACAACACACACACCTGTGAAGGAAACAACACACACACACACCTGTGAAGGAAACACACACACACACACACACAGTTGTTTGTGTTTATTTTATATTTGTCACAGCTGCTGGTTGCAAAGGTCTGAGCTCAGATTATTCTGTAACATCCCCCCATACAGGCACGTATGACTCTATAGCCCCCTCCCCCGGTGACAGACAAGTATGGAATAACAGCTACTTTGAGACTGATTTTTCTGTTTAGTTATTATTTGCTGATAAGTCAGGTGGTGCCCCGTTTAGATTGATTCATTTTGTCATTATTTTGTCATTAATTATTAACTATCGTAATACAATTAATAATAATAATAATAATAATAATAATAATATTAATAATCCATTTTATTTAGATCTCAAAGACGCTTAAATAAAATAAAAAATAAAAATAAAATTAATAAAAATAATAAAATATATAATAATAATTAGCCCTGTTTTGATCAATCTTCTTTATTAATAACTATCGTAAGACAATTATTATTATTATTAATAATAATAATAATCAATTTTATTTATAGAGCGCTTTTAAAAGGTCTCATTAAAAATTCCAATTCTCAAAAAATAAAATAAAAAAATTTATAAAAATAAAATAAAAAAATCAAATATAAAATAATAATAATAATAATGTATAATATCATTTAAAAAAAATAAAATTAATAACTCTTTAATAACTGAACCAGCACTCCCTTTGTGGCACAACACCTGTGAAGGAAAGAACACACACACACACACACACACACACACACACACACACACACACACACACACACACACACACACACACACACACACACACACACACACACACACACACACACACACACACACACACACACACACACACACACACCTGTGAAGGAAACAATACACACACACACACACACACACCTGTGAAGGAAACAATACACACACACACACACACACACCTGTGAAGGAAACAATACACACACACACACACACCTGTGAAGGAAACAATACACACACACACACACACACACCTGTGAAGGAAACAATACACACACACACACACACACACACACACACACACACACACACACACACACACACACACACACACACACACACACACACACACACACAGGTGAGATGAAGGTGCTCTGATAGACGGTGGTGACCCCTGACCCCCCCCGTTAGGACGACCCCCCACCAACCAGAAGGAGAGAAGCCACACCTGTTAATAAACCCCGCCCTCCCACCTGTTAATAAACCCCGCCCCCCCACCTGTTAATGAACCCCGCCCCCCACCTGTTAATAAACCCCGCCCCCCACCTGTTAATAAACCCCGCCCCCCACCTGTTAATAAACCCCGCCCCACATGCATCCAGACAGGTGTTCCATGGTGGGGGTGAGGGGGTGAGAGGGTGAGAGAGTGAGGGGGGGGGGAAAACAACAACGGTGCTCAAAAACAAACCACTTACTTTGGAAAAGAATCCCTTGAAGAACTTCCTGTCCTGGAAGTGGGTGTGGTCAGAGAGAGGGGGGGTGAGAGCGGTGGAGGACATGGGGGGGTCGGGGGGACACAAGGCAGGACAATGTTACCCAGGAAGTGTTGGGAGGCCGTCCGGGGCCCAGGGGCCGGGCCGGGGCCGAGTGGGCCGGGTTATGGGTGAGTGAGGACCCTGTTAGTACCGACGGAGGAGAAACCCGTGGCTCCGCCCCCAAGAGGGGGCGGGGCTTCACACTTCCCTGTGGCTCCGCCCCCTAATCACACGGTTGTTTGTGTAAAAACATCCTGGACATCATCTGATTGGAGGTTTCAGCAAACAAGCTCAGATCCACTGTGAAGCACGGCGGTGGAGGGACGGTGGCCTGTGTATCTTCTGTTGTTCGCTACGTATTAAAGTGGCGTTAACTGACACAGCCCCGCCCACACCAAAGCCCCGCCCACATTTACGTGTGGCCAGGCTAGCTTTAGCCGACTACAGACTGTCAACGGACGCAATAGCTGCTGCCTCTCTGCACGATACCCACAATTCAGTTCAGCAATGTTTGACTACATTCAACGTGGACGGACTGAGGACCCTCCTGGACATCAACTCACTACTAATCAACTCACTGCCAATTTTGTTAACCCTATTTTTGGATTGATAATAAGTATAAAATAATAAGAAATAAAAGTAAAGGAACACAAACAAATACATTTCTTCTTCCGGCTCTCGGCGAAGGCGGACGCTTTTTCTGCTCCTCTCTCTTATCTATCTGCCCTGCTACTGCTTTTGTTTGTCTCGTCTTCAGAGTCTCTTCTTTTCACTCCTCCGAAACTCTACAATCATGGAATTGATTAACTGGTCTCTCAGCACAATTGACCAAATGTTTGCGACAAGAAGCCAGGGGGTAAGGGAGCTCTCTTGCTCCGATGGGACATTTTTTGCTGGATACACAATGGATTCCTACAAATACTGGAAACCGTTGTGTTTGGCGATTCTGTCTGTCGAGGACGTTGAAGATGCTTCATAATTGGATTTATGATAGCAGGATTCCTCTTGATCGGAGGAGGGGGATTCCTGGTGTACCGACAAACGCGTAAGTCGTCGACAGCTGTTTTGGCTCTTTCAGAGCTGCCGGACGTGGCTGAAGGGTCAAGCAAGGTGATCAACGCTCAGACTTTAACGTTGGGAGAGCAGAGCCGTAAGCTGGATGCGATTCTCGAACAGAATCGCAGGCTGGCGGCGGTCTTTGAGCTCGTTGGCAAGATGGATAAGACCTTGGAGGAGTTGGAAGCTCGGCTTGGCGGAAATTGATCACAAATTTGTCTGATTGGAGTCGCCATTGATGAACCAGAGACTGAAGGCAGACGGAAAATTACTGAGGCTGCCTGTTTTTGCATGAACAAAGCGGTTGCGCAATGGAGTACGTCACAGCAGCTTCACCCCAACCTGCCCGCTTCTCCCCTGGCTGTGGAAAAACAAAACGGGGACAGAACGGGGTGAGCCGCGACGAGCCGCACCGGGCTGATTAGGTACTAGTGCAAAAGGGCCATAAGGACCCTCCTGGACGCTAAGGGCGCTCCTGGACACTAAGGACGATCCTGGACACCGAGGACCCTCCTGGACACTGAGGACGCTCCTGGACACTGAGGACCCTCCTGGACACTGACGACCCTCCTGGACACTGACGACCCTTCTGGACACTGAGGACCCTCCTGGACACTGAGGACCCTCCTGGACACTGAGGACCCTCCTGGACACTAAGGATCCTCCTGGACACTGAGGACGCTCCTGGACAACAAGCGTACGTCCAAAAATCCCAATGAACCAAAGCCATCTCTAACAGTAACGACAGCTACGAGCTGTTTGGATCAGGGGGTACTTAGTTACACCCACTTGTGTTTCTTCTTCTCTTTCGTTTGAAGAGTAAAGGCGGTGTAAACGACGTCAGAAGTATTTGCTGAACCGCCTCAGATGATTTCCATGTTTCCACACAAACCCCCGGTGGACTAAGAGAGAGAGAGAGCACGAACCTTTTACCCACAACTGCAGCTCGCCCGCCCCCGGCTGCTACCCAGACTCCCACTGACGGAGTCAATCCCGGGTTAGTGGGGGTCAAAGGTCAAGTTTAGAACACGTAGAGAACCACAACCAGACCTGGAGGAATCACCCACAATCCTTCCCCGTGATTCATTCCCAGAAGCTGCCCCCCCGTCCCTCGTCCAGGGAGGGGACGGCACTACCGTCACCACGGTAACCAGCACCCGGGGGTGGGGGTGGGCACACATATGCAGGGGCTGCTGGGATTAGTAACCTACGGTTAGAGGAACCCGTCACTAAACAGCTGAGTTAACTGGGAAGAGGCGGGGAAGGGGGTGGGGGTTGGGGGAGCTTTTCTCTGCAATAAAAACCTGCTTAAAAAAGACAAAAAGAATAAAAACCAACAAAAAAAGTAACAACATTCAAGTATTGGAGGTGTGGGAGGAGTCTCTCGGCGGGAGGGGGGGGGGATCTGATGGATGAAGGCGGAGCCAGCAAGATGGACAAGATGGAGCCTAAGAAGAGTCCAAAGCGGCGCCTGGACGACTAACCGCACTTTCAAAGAGGACGAGTAGCAGGAAGTCAGACACACCTTAGTATTGATTGCCACTTCCTGTAATATCTATCACTGCAAATGTTTCTGGGAAATTCCTGCATCACAAGTTCTGATGCGGGAGTGAAGATGCTGCTGATAAGCCCCGCCCACCTTAGTTACCGTTGCTACCTCCACGAATCAGCGCTGTTTACATTTTTACGATGACGACTTGTCTCCCAAAGATGTTTTAAACCAGTTTTGGAGACAAAGAAAAACACCTTTCATGGAGGAAGTGGACTTAAATATGTAGACAATCTAAAACTAAATCTGCTTTACAGAAGCGTCATCTTACTGTCGTCATGGTTACAGATGACAACGTCGAGGAGCAACACTGTTTATGTACCGCATGGGGAAGATTAGATTAGCTTCGTTTGGAAAGGCATAACTTTAGATCTACTGCTAGGCTAGGCTAGGCAAGGCTAGGTTAGGCAAGGCTATCTGTGCGGCACGTCTCAGCAACAAGCCAATCCAAGGTGCTTTACGTAATAGAAACAGGATAAGTAAAGGGAGAAAAAGCTTGTTAGTTACGCAGTGGCATGATGAAGAAAAGTCAGACTTAACGACTTAACTCGAGTTACGGTTTAGATGATTCATCAAAGTCAAATGAGTTTGACCTGGATTTAAAGGAACCGAGGGACAGCTAAATTTGGATATGGCATTATCATATTGTGACTCAAGGATCGTGATCAAGTATCGTATTGTGACGTGTAATGTATTGTGATGTGTATCGTATCGTGACTCAAGTATCGTGACATGTATTGTATCGTGACATGTATCGTGACACAAGTATTGTGTTGTGTATCTTATTGTGACTCAAGTATCGTGAGGTGTATCGTATCGTGACTCAAGTATTGTGAGGTGTATCGTATCGTGATGTGAATCGTATTGTGACTCAAGTATCGTGATCAAGTACTGTATCGTGACGTGTATCGTATCATGACTCAAGTATCATATTGTAACTCAAGCATCGTGATGTGTGTCGTACCGTGGTGTGTATCGTATCATGTATCGTATCGTGACTAAAGTATCGTGACGTGTATCGTATCGTGGTGTGTATCGTATCGTGACTCAAGTATCGTGATGTGTATCATATCATGATGTGTATCGTATCGTGACTCAAGTATCATGATGTGTATCGTATTGTGACTCAAGTATTGTGAGGTGTATCGTATCGTGACTCAAGTATTGTGAGGTGTATCGTATTGTGACTCAAGTATCGTGATGTGCATCGTATTGTGACTCAAGTATCGTGATCAAGTATTGTATCGTGATCAAGTATTGTATCGTATCGTGACTCAAGTATCATATTGTAACTCAAGCATCGTGATGTGTATCGTACCGTGGTGTGTATCGTATCATGTATCATAACTAAAGTATCGTGACGTGTATCGTATCGTGGTGTGTATCGTATCGTGACTCAAGTATTGTGATGTGTATCATATTATGATGTGTATCGTATCTCGACTCAAGTATCGTGACGTGTATCGTATTGTGACTCAAGTATCGTGATGTGTATCGTGAGGTGTATCGTATCGTGATGTGTATCGTATCGTGATGTGTATCGTATCGTGGTGTGTATCGTGACCCAAGTATCGTGATGTGTATCGTGATGTGTATCGTATCGTGATGTGTATCGTATCGTGATGTGTATCGTATCGTGATGTGTATCGTATCGTGAGTTCCTCGTCGACCCAACGCGTAGCTACAATCCTGGGGAGGTACTTGTACAACGTAGGGTTCTTCAGTGAGACGTAGAAACCACTTTAGCTCACTGGACACCCCGTTGACGCCGTCCCAGGATGCATCTGGGCTCAGTCTATAGAGATAATGTGGACACAAGTGTCTCAAACCACCTCTAATGATCTGACTACATCCTGGAACTTCCTGGGAAAGTCTAGCTGAACTTCCTGGGACGTCCAGAGAAGGATTTATATCTATAACGGGACGGGTTGTTGCTTTATTTCATCTCTAAATCGCCTGCTCTGTTCATGCGTTGGTCTTTTGTTTTGTTTCAGATCCATGACTGAACCACCAAACTATTATTGACATATTGACATCATGCTGCAGGAAATTAGATCAAGGCATGATGCCCATATTTTTTCTGCACAGCAGTAAAGGCCTGTGTTATAAGGTCTCATTACCCTGGTGTGTTCTGGCGAGTCAGATGAGGCCTGGATTCTGACATGTTGCTGCTGTCGATCGATGGAAATGACCACATGACGCTTCTCTAAGATCATTGTTGATGTCTTTCCTTCTTGGTGTTGTGTTAACAGACACCAGAACAGCTTCTACAGAGCTGCTCTCTTCTTCTGAACACGACTTTCCACGAGTCCTCAGGTTCTACCAGACCGTTTCTGCGTCTCACTGAATAAATAATGATGCCGTGTTCAGGAAGGTGTTGCATCACACCTCGTTTATCTGGAGTTTTACTTCATATTTTTATATTTTTTGCCTCCGTCCGGAGAGATAAAAGCTGCACTTTGTTCCCGGCTGTGAATGACTCCTCCTTCGTCAACAACAACAACAACAAGGCCCGCTGTGTTGCTGCAACAGAGCAGCCGGGAGCAGGATGTGCTACAACACGGCTGAGTGTTACACAACGGCTGTTAGCGCCGCGGGCGGCGGCTCGTGGCTTGCATCATCTCCACCAAACAACGTCTCTCAGCCTCCGGCGTTTACCCCACAACCCTTCGGGTGGAGGTTTGTGTACGGGACGGACTCCAGGCCCCCGTCAGCACGAGTAACCGTGGAAACGCTCCTATTGCTCTGGCCGGCGGCCAGCCGGCGGCAGGAAGCCGCGTCCATGACGACAAGCAGCAGAAGGGCAGCTTGGAGGTTGGCGGTGCCGCAGTGCAGCCTCGTCCTCCTTTACGTTCTCCTCCTCTTCCTCCCCTATGAGTCACGGGTCTCAGAGCTGTGAGAACAGCAATCATTACCCTCCGGAGGCCCGGCGGATCAGGGGTGGAGCCGGGCCCAGATATAGAGGGAATGTTCATGACGTCTCAGATGCAACTTCACAGCGGGTTGCGCCCACTGAGTGTCAGAAAGACTGAGTGTCAGAAAGACTGAGTGGCAGAAAGACTGAGTGTCAGAAAGACTGAGTGGCAGAAAAGACTGAGTGGCAGAAAGACTGAGTGTCAGAAAGACTGAGCGTCAGAAAGACTGAGTGTCAGAAAGACTGAGTGTCAGAAAGACTGAGTGTCAGAAAGACTGAGTGTCAGAAAGACTGAGTGGCAGAAAGACTGAGTGTCAGAAAGACTGAGTGGCAGAAAGACTTAGTGGCAGCGTAAACTTTCAGTTTGAGCAACTGGAAAACATCTAAAATGGGAAAGAGCTGTTGTGCGATCGACTGTACTCATAGATTTAGCAAGAAATCGGAGTTATCGTTTTACAGACTGCAAAAAAATAAGCTTAAGAAACAGCCTGGGATATACTTGCAGTTCAGAACGCGTGCGCGTCATGGCCGCCACGCGTATATCCTGCGTTCATTTGACGCGTCAACGTGCACGTTCTCAAAAAGACACTGAAGACACCTGCAGTTCTGGCTCTCGCCGCTGGTCCCGGTCAGATACCAGCTAGTGACGACGCGGAGGTCGCTGGCGCCGTTTCCTTTGCCGAGATGCAACCAAAGCAACGTTATAATCTCCTACATCATCCAATGGTGTCATGTAAACTTGTTCATTGTTCTAATCTGCTACTCCTACTACCGCTGCTACTAAATATTTAATCATTTTTCCAACTGTTGCTCTGCCTACTGCCCCCTATCGGAGACCGCCAGTACGACGTGGTCTCCTCACGTACTATGCGAGCGACGTTGCAGTTGGTGGTGCAGCGAACGGACGTGAACGCAAGCACCAACTGCAAGTATATCTGGGGCTCAAGAAAGACAAATGGATCGCTGCAATTCGCAGAAACAACTGGATTCCAGCACCAAAACGTGGATTTGTGGTTCCCATTTTGTATCAGGTAATGTTGGATTTTTGGGTAGCTAACGTTAAACAGTCAAATCATAAAGTTTGGTGTCCTCATCACTTTAATTTCACCAACAAATCCTGCCTTGAAGTCGGACCAAGCGTCAAGACTTTTGTATCCCTTCAAGCTTTGCTTCGTGTATTTCCCCGGCGTAGAAATTAAGTACATATAAATATCAGGAAACTGGATTGATGTCCAAATATTAATGTCCATGGACCACTGGTTCTTGGTAACTGTACCAAATATTAATGTCCATGGACCACTGGTTCTTGGTAACTGTACCAAATATTAATGTCCATGGACCACTGGTTCTTGGTAACTGTACCAAATATTAATGTCCATGGACCACTGGTTCTTGGTAACTGTACCAAATATTAATGTCCATGGACCACTGGTTCTTGGTAACTGTACCAAATATTAATGTCCATGGACCACTGGTTCTTGGTAACTGTACCAAATATTAATGTTCATGGACCACTGGTTCTTGGTAACTGTACCAAATATTAATATCCATGGACCACTGGTTCTTGGTAACTGTACCAAATATTAATGTCCATGGACCACTGGTTCTTGGTAACTGTACCAAATATTAATGTTCATGGACCACTGGTTCTTGGTAACTGTACCAAATATTAATGTCCATGGACCACTGGTTCTTGGTAACTGTACCAAATATTAATGTCCATGGACCACTGGTTCTTGGTAACTGTACCAAATATTAATGTTCATGGACCACTGGTTCTTGGTAACTGTACCAAATATTAATGTCCATGGACCACTGGTTCTTGGTAACTGTACCAAATATTAATGTCCATGGACCACTGGTTCTTGGGGTAACTGTACCAAATATAAATGTCCATGGACCACTGGTTCTTGGGGTAACTGTACCAAATATTAATGTCCATGGACCACTGGTTCTTGGGGTAAAGTACCAAATATTAATGTCCATGGACCACTGGTTCTTGGTAACTGTACCAAATATTAATGTCCATGGACCACTGGTTCTTGGTAACTGTACCAAATATTAATGTCCATGGACCACTGGTTCTTGGTAACTGTACCAAATATTAATGTCCATGGACCACTGGTTCTTGGGGTAACTGTACCAAATATTAATGTCCATGGACCACAGGTTCTTCTGTACCAAATATTAATGTCCATGGACCACTGGTTCTTGGTAACTGTACCAAATATTAATGTCCATGGACCACTGGTTCTTGGTAACTGTACCAAATATTAATGTCCATGGACCACTGGTTCTTGGTAACTGTACCAAATATTAATGTCCATGGACCACTGGTTCTTGGGGTAACTGTACCAAATATTAATGTCCATGGACCACTGGTTCTTGGGGTAACTGTACCAAATATTAATGTCCATGGACCACTGGTTCTTGGTAACTGTACCAAATATTAATGTCCATGGACCACTGGTTCTTGGTAACTGTACCAAATATTAATGTCCATGGACCACTGGTTCTTGGTAACTGTACCAAATATTAATGTCCATGGACCACTGGTTCTTGGTAACTGTACCAAATATTAATGTCCATGGACCACTGGTTCTTGGGGTAACTGTACCAAATATTAATGTCCATGGACCACTGGTTCTTGGGGTAACTGTACCAAATATTAATGTCCATGGACCACTGGTTCTTGGGGTAACTGTACCAAATATTAATGTCCATGGACCACAGGTTCTTCTGTACCAAATATTAATGTCCATGGACCACTGGTTCTTGGTAACTGTACCAAATATTAATGTCCATGGACCACTGGTTCTTGGTAACTGTACCAAATATTAATGTCCATGGACCACTGGTTCTTGGTAACTGTACCAAATATTAATGTCCATGGACCACTGGTTCTTGGTAACTGTACCAAATATTAATGTCCATGGACCACTGGTTCTTGGTAACTGTACCAAATATTAATGTCCATGGACCACTGGTTCTTGGTAACTGTACCAAATATTAATGTCCATGGACCACTGGTTCTTGGGGTAACTGTACCAAATATTAATGTCCATGGACCACTGGTTCTTGGTAACTGTACCAAATATTAATGTCCATGGACCACTGGTTCTTGGGGTAACTGTACCAAATATTAATGTCCATGGACCACTGGTTCTTGGTAACTGTACCAAATATTAATGTCCATGGACCACTGGTTCTTGGTAACTGTACCAAATATTAATGTCCATGGACCACTGGTTCTTGGGGTAACTGTACCAAATATTAATGTCCATGGACCACTGGTTCTTGGTAACTGTACCAAATATTAATGTCCATGGACCACTGGTTCTTGGGATAACTGTACTGACGCTAATTTAAGCCAGTCATCCTGTTAAAGACTCAGTGAGGATGAACTGGGATCCAGCAGAACTGGGATCTGTTCAGGGGGACGTCCCGGTGTGGGGATGGTGGGGGTCCATCGTGGTCCGAGGACGCCTGATCGCAGCACCGACGGTGACGGAGAGGAAGAAGCCGACGGAGCTGATGAGCATCGAGCCGTGACTCATCCGTGTCCCGCCCCCGTCTCATCTCCAGGATATTTATATCCTCCGTTTCTCCTCGTCTTTGTAAAACCTTCACAGGTTTCCTCCCTTCGCTGCCAAGGGGGGAGGAGGCGGCGCCGGTGCCGGTGGCCTCGTAGGACCGGCCCAGAGGAAGCTACGGTGTTAGATGTAGATGAATGACGCTGTGCACGTTTGCTGTTTATCCCAGGTTTAGTGTAGAAACCATCAATCAACAAACATCCAGCCTAACAAACACGCCTCCCTCATTCAGGTCAAACCGAGTCTCGGTGTTCTGTCCATTTCTGCTGCTTCGTCGAAAAATGTTTCTGCCGCATAAACCGATAGTGTCTATAGATTTTTGCTACCCTATATAAAAAATGCTACCTAAATGTACTTTACTTTTAAATGTAAATGTAAATGAAAATAAATAAAAATACATAAAAAATGCTACCTAATGGTTTTCTACTTTTGTAAGAGCTTCAATTTTACTGTGTTTTACTCCCTAAACCACTTCCTTGTCTCTTGCCAGGCCGTCATTGTAAATAAGAATGTTATTAATGACCTGCCTGGTTAAATAAAGGTGAATGACTGAATGAATATCAAATAAAGCGATAGAATTGTTTTTTTTTCTCTTTATCGTGTAATGTTCAAAAAGTGTAATGCAATTCATGTCATGGGTAGTTTATTTTGAAGGATTAAATACTCAACATCCAGTATTATCTATTTTAAATCAATATTTCAGGGGTAGCATCATTTGATAGTCCAGTAACATCCTATCAAATAATGCTCCTGTCACTTAATGCATTCAGGTAAGACAGATTTTTTGAGAGAAAAGGAGAAATCCGGGCACGGGAAGCATCTAGAATGATCTCTGCTGGCTTGTATATATATAAATATATATCTTCTTAGGGATTTTGAGGATGTTCCTCACCGTTAAAAGCAGCATGGAACGAAGGGATGCGAGAAATTATGGGCGTGGCAATCAAACTTTGAAAATCGACTGCACAGAACCACAAAGTAGCAGATCTGGACGGGTAGCATGGATGGACAGAACACCGGCACCGAAAACCAGCCTGTAGATCCAGATGTGACCTGTATGGCGGAGCTTCAGTTCATAGCTGTAGTCCCTGAAGGTCCCGCTAATGCGTCTCATATCAATGTCGCTGCAGAACGACCCCACATCATCACACCTCCACCACCGTGCTTGATAGTGGGTCTTCTGATTTCCTCCAAACCTGGTTCTGGACCCTTCAAAAACAGACCGTCCTGCTCCGGTCTCGTCCCAACTGGGCTGTCGTGGACTTGAAGGTTCAACGTTTTCAGCTGAAGACCCAGAATAATCCAGGAAATGCTTTATAACGTTTCACTTCTCTACGTTTATGTCTTTCCCTCATGGCATTGCACACAGCTGTATCCAGACCAGAACATCTGGTTTCATGACCGGAGGCCTGAACAGTTAATCAAGTTAATCCTCATCAGTTCATCAAGTGCAGCACTTTTAAATCCTACATCAGGAGGTTCTTAGTATTGATCAGTATGTGTTCATGTTTTATTATTTCTGTGTTCTGGATGCGGTTTTCCACAGTCACATTCATCTAGGGATGGCAATCTTGAACCGGTTCTTGTTCAGAACCGGTTCCCAGTGTTTCAATCCCTTGGAATCATTTGATTCCCTTTTCGGGTCCAGTTGGCTCTAATGATGCACGTAGCAGTCGACCGTAACCACGGCGACCGAGCGACACAAACGCCTGAAAGTCTGGTTACATTTCAGTTAGAAAGATAACAGGGAAGTGGATATTTCGTCAGGTTTAGGGGTCGCAGATTTGTAAAATACAGTTTGATTGGATTTGACTTGACTGTGTTGGCTGACATAATTTTATCTTTGAGTGATCAGTTCATTTTAAAAAGGTGCATGCTGGTCCAGCATGGTAGGTTGCAGTCTCACAATGAAAGCTTGTGCAAAATGTTGTACATTCTGGTGGAATTGCCACAGAATCATTTATGTTGTATTTTGTTAATTCCTACAGATAAAATATTTAATTCACTATTATTAAAAACGTGTATATATATATATATATATATTGGTGAAGCTAATCGACCTTTTGTTGTCCTTTTTTTCTTTTCAAATGAGAATCAATACAGAACCGAGTCGTTAAGCTTTAGAAAAAGATTAGAAACAGGAAGTGGAATCCTAAAGATCTCATCAGTTCCCGTCAGAGTTCCAGGTGGAACTGAAACCTGTCGGCGGTTCCACCACCTTTGGTGGCTCAGGGAGCCTCAGACTCTGGCCCCGCCACTAATGACATGCCCCGCCCACCCAGGACTAGCCCCACCCACTCCTGCCCGGCCCCGCCCACCCAGGACCTGGACCCGGTACGTGTCAGGGCCGGTTTGGCTGGAGCCCCTCACTGATAACTGGCAGCAACCAGGAAACATGACGTTCCATGAGGAAGGAAGGAAGGATGTAGAGGGATGAGGGATGAGGAGGCGTGGCCCCGCGGGGTGAGAGAGAGAGAGGGGGGTTTAGTTCCTGGAGAGTCAGGGTTCTAGTTCTAGTCTCCACCTACCGTCTTGAGCCGCTTCACGGCGTCCTCACAGATGTGCATCCCCCTGGACTCCTCCACCTCCACGTGGCCCAGGTACTGGTGAGAAGAGAGGGAGGTTAGAACCGGAACACATGACCCGGGTCCAGGTCCAGGTCTGAGACCCAGAACTGGACCAGGTACTGCAGAGAAGAGAGGGACGTTAGAGAGACCAGGACCCGGTACCAGGTCGAGGTCTGAGACCCCGGTGCCGTTAACGGACCAATCAGCAATCAGGAGAGAGAGAAGTTCAGCTGTGACTAACCCGACGGTTCAGTCCACTGGTTCTAAACCGGGGGTCTGCAGACCCCTAGTGGTCCGTGGTGGAACTGCAGAAGGTCCATGATAATAAAATGTATAAAAAAGATCCTCTGACATTTATAGAAATAGATTTTAAAAATGTGATAGAGACCTTTATCTACTTAAACTACAGAGCGTCACATGACTTTTTTCTCTTTTTCTCTTCTCCTTCCAATAATCATATCTACCTCATTCTGCTGCACCTTTCACTTTTTAAAAATTGTATATATGTTAATAAGAGCTGCCATTGTTTATTACCCATTTACCTATTTACTGAGAGGTAAAACTAGGTAAACTAGAGTGAGCGATAACAACTGAATCAAATTCCATGTCTTGTCTGACCTGACCTGGACAAATAAACATGATTCTGATTCACAAGTGGAATTCGTTGTATTTTAATAAGAAATCTTAAATCTTAAAGTTTGCGTCGTTGAAGGTCATACAAATGTAACACCATCTGCATCCGTCTAATTATAAGCCCCCTTAATTTCTTCAAAATGCTTTTATTATGAAATATTTGCAGCAAGCTGTCAGGGGAAACTCATTAACCTGCAAAGTTCAAGTTAGCGCTACAAATTGAAATAATGTTAAAAATAAAAACAAACAAAGATGAACACGACAAACAGTAACACAAAGAAGAAGTAGAAAAGAAGTAGAAAAGAAGTAGACGACGATTTGTATAAAATAAAAAGGCAGCTTGTTCAGGACATAGACGACTCAGCCTTCGGAAAAGAAAAAGAAAACAAACACGAAGAGAGACACATACACGGCCACATAGAAGAAACTGGACCAAAAACATTGACTTTGTTTTTTTGTACTGTTTCGTTTGTCTGTTTGTTTCATTTGTTTTAATAATAATAATGATAATGACTTGGATTTATATAGCGCCCTTACGTTTTCTAGTGTCCCCTCTTGTCCTGTACCTGTATGCGTTTTTGTTTTGCGCATTTGTATTGTTACCTGTTTTACATCAAATTAAAAAAAAGAGACTTTACAAAGAAGAATATATCACAAAATTTGCAGGGACCCCAAAAAGGTTGAGAACCACTGGTGTATTCTGTCCCTCCCTGACCGGAGGAAACCCGCAGGTTGGGGGGGTTCAGGTGTGAAAGCAGAACTTTGTGCCTTTAAACCTGAAAACAAACCGACTTTAAAACAGGTTCATGAACCGACTGCTGATGATGCAGAACTCCCCCCTGCTGCATCTTATCACTCAGTTCAAGGGCCAAAGGGAGGATGGTGGGGTAGTAGTGATGAGGGGGGCTGTGACCGGCGCCTGACCCCCCCGGGGCCCGGGCCTCCTCCTCCTCTGGGGCGTTCACCCCTGGATTGTTCCTGATCGGCTCAACTGGTTCCTCCGGCTCCCCGACACCTGAGCTCCTCCAGGCCCCGCCCCCTCATGACGAGGCCACGCCCCCTCCAGCCCCTCCCTCCCCAGAAGTTTGTGTTTACGTCCTCGTCCTCTCAGGGTCTCTCTCTATCTCCCCACGACGGTCAGGAAGCTCGCACGCCGGGGGGGTCGGGACGACCCGTCCGGGACACGCGGCGCCGACCTCGCCGTAAACCAAGAAACCGGGGGAGGAGAATTCAAAGTTTGTGGGTCAAATCTAAGACGACGAGTTGGCGTTTACGTCCCGACCAGTTCAGACCGGTTCAGTTCTGAGGTAAAGCAGGAAACCATGACTTTCAGAGTCTTTGGGGATGATGTAATTCCTGCTGGCGCGACGCCGCGGTGACGCGGTGACGACCTTGACGAGTGACGGAGACGCCGGCGGTGATGGATTCATCTGGTCCAAGATTCACGCCGTAACTCTCTCTCCCTCCTTCTCTCTCCCTCTCTCTCTCTTCCCCCTCTCCCTCTCTTGACCTCCTCAGAATCTATTGTCCAGGCCGTGCCGGACAGGAAGTCCTTGCCTTTTCCTTGCAGACGCCGTCACCCCCCAGCTATTTATAGAGCGTGACGAAACATCAGTCAGTGGAATCACAATACACTCCCCTTGTGCACACGCACGGAACCCTGGGATTCCCAGGGAGACGGATCTGAGGAGACGTGAGACGATGTGAGACAATCTGAGGAGATGAGAGGAGACGAGAGGAGACGGGAGGAGACGTTGCCGGCGGCAACGACATGGAAGCAGAAGCAGCAGCAGCAGCGGTGGTGGCGAGGAAGAGGCGAGACGAGCAGATGCAGGACAGACGTCTCACTGCAGCAGCGTCTTAGGCAGCATGGTAGGTTGCAGTCTCACAATGAAGCTGCAGCTGCAGGTCTCTCACGGACCAGAACCAGAACCTTTACAGGTACCGGGCCTGGAAACTTTAAACTTTATTTAGGAAGATGCTGAAAACTGGTGAACTAACGCTTGTGGTTCATGAGAGGAAGCAGGAACTAAGCAGGAGGTCAGGAGGAGGAAGTGGAGGAGGTGGAGGAGGTGGAGGAGAGACAGAGGACTCGTTTACAAACTTCATAAACAGCTTAACCTCACAGCCGAGACCAGACACATCAGAACCAGATCTGGATCTTGGACCCGTCTAGAACCCAGTTTCTGACTACCGCTCCAGAATGAGCCCAACAACAGGCTGGGATGTGGCATAGCGGGTCACCACCAGGGGCAGCACCTCACTCCTCCTGACCGTCCCAGGTCGATCCCCCGAAGCACCAGGTCCTGCCTGCAACCCCTGCAACGGTGGGCCCCTGCCTGACATTCTGTCCACGGATGTGGACAGGTACTGTACTCTGTGTCATCACTTCCTCCTCCGTGATCTAACCATCTAACTTTGATTGACAGGAGGTGGGCGTGTCCTTCTGGAGCAGCAGGGCGGGACTTCAGGAACCACGTGGTCTCTTCTTCCTGGTACTGGCTTGAACACGCCCACCTCCTTATTATTATCCTTATTATTACTATTATTACAGCTATTATTATTATTATCAGTGTTTCCCCTAGAATTTTTTTCAGGCCCGGTGGTACCACCAAAAAAATCCTAACCAGACGAGGCGCGTGGGACGGCATATTGGACATGTAGCAATATAACAAAGTTTACACTAAAAATCATTGTAGGCCTATATTGCTGAATGATATCACTTCAATGAAATAATTAGGCTTAATCTAACCTTTAACCAGAGTGTCATGGGCCTGAAAGGTCTGACCCATATGAGCATTGAGCACATCTTTTCTAGATATTTCAGAGGGATCTCTATGAAAACCCTCTGGTCCTCTTTTAACGGCTGCTTGTGCTGACGACATATGCCACAAAACAACCCTATTCACAATGAGATTATCAGTATCATATCAGTTGTAAATAATTTAAACATTGTAGAAGTTTTTTTTTTCCCGTTTTGTTATAACAGAGTTACATGCATTTGACTGGGGAAAAAATGAACCTTTAGTGGTTCTAGTGGAAAGACAATCTACTGTCTGTGTTATTTTCATCATTATTGCTTACAACCAAGGGCTGTATTTATGGTTATTAAGCGATTCGGGATCCCAGCCAGATGTTTAAATGCGTTGTTTTTTACTGGGTCACCAGTCGGACCGTTGTCAGCGACGGTAAAGGCTGATTTATGGTTCCGCGTACCCTACGCCGTACCCTACGGCGTAGGGTACGCGGCGACGCGCAACATACAGTGCGTGTCGCCGCGTACCCTACGCCGTAAGTCTGCGTTGGTGTAACACAGAACCATAAATCAGCCTAGACGCTCATACATGGCTGGCGCTAGGACCCCGCGGACGCCTGGTGTGTGGTCGGGCTGTGTTTTCCTTCACGCTTCCCTGCAGCGTCTCATGCAAACACAAACACGTACCTGCAGAAACATTTCTTTATATCATGTTGTCTGTTGCCCGCGATATTTTTTTCTTTTTTTGGCCGGCGCCATAGTTAGCTAGCTACAAACTCTATACATCCCATAATGTATAATAATATTCCCGCGCTCTCAGCAGCGTTACTAGCATCGTTACTAGGCAACGAAGCAGGTTGACTCACGTTGCAGAACAAAACAGCTGCAGAGGCTCCTAAACGTAAATGATCATTGATTTTTTTTTTAGGCCTGGCAGGGGGTCTCGTTGGCCTGGCGGCCCCGCCAGGCCTATATAATGGTAGGGGAAACACTGATTACTATTATTATTATTTTGTGTAACCTCATGATACTTCTTTTGTTCTTTTTGTATATTCTATTATGTTAAAAGGTGGGCAGTATAAGCTTTATGCTTCAAGCCCAGACCTTTTTGGTCAAAATAATCACCATGTTGACCAAAGAAAAATCTGTAAATGTTTGTTATCTTGCTTGTTGATTTTTATGCTTGTGATTGACCGAAATAAAGAGGAACTAACTAACTCCTGTCAATCAAAGTCACCCAGCTGCCAATCAAAAGTCCACGCCCACAATTGGATGTGGTCCAAAAATCCGGATCCGGGTCCTAAAAACTAACCAGAATCCCCCACTGGTGGAAAACGCACCTAGGTGGAGGGACTAGTGGACCCCCCCGGAGAGAGCCGGGCCTTGGACCCGGGTGTTGAGAGGAAGCGGACCGTTGCACTTCTGTTTGCACAACTGGAGGTTGTTGTTGCCAAAACCAGGAGAAGTTCTGCTTTCCCCAGAACCTGGCCGGTCTACCTGATCATGCGGTGCAGGAGCGACTCTCACCTTGACGGCGAAGCTGCACTTGCCGGCCCTCACCGCCTCCTCGTCCGTCTGCCACTGGTGCGGCCGGCTGGACTCGGGGACGTAGATGTCCTTCTTCCTCCGGAAGCTCTGCCGGAGCTTGTTCATGATCGCTGTAGGAGAGAAGAACCGGTTATTACCAGGACCAGGACTAGTCCAGACCCCCTAAACCCAGACCAGACCAGGGAGAGAGACATTCAGTACGTTTACATGCAGCAAAGACATCGTATTTCTGATTGTATCAGATAAACATCCAGAACCCAATCACTTGTCTGAGTTTACCTGCTGTTCAGAGAATGGGATAAATGTCCAGAGCATGGCTGACTCTGTGACGCTATGTGGCGCTGTAACCATGGTAACCATTTCAACAAAGAGCCACTTCCGGTTGACCTGTTTTGTTTGGCACCAACGTTACGCCTTCCGTATATTTTTCCACTTTATTTTGATCTGACTCCAGTTCCTGATGAAGCTTCTGCATCTCTTTCACAACCTTTTAAAAGGTGTTTAAACAACTATTGAACATGCGCCGTCTCCTTTCACTTCCGGGTGAAGGAATGAAGGAAGGAAGGAAACGCCCCAGAGTAAATTCTCCAGCTGCTCAGAGTGCAATATCCGATGTCTCCGTATACATGGCGTTAACATTCCAACTGTGAACGAGTTATCTAGGTGTTGCTATCCGATCATTAAATGTCCGAAGTAGATCGGATTGAGGTGTTTACATGCAGTTTAAAAGTCCGAACGATGTCTTATACGATCAGGAATCCGATTGAACTGCTGCTTGTAAACGAACTGACTATTTACCATTATAGTAATCAGATTACACCGTATATGAGCATCATTGAAAGGAACCTGATGCTTAATCAATCACAACGATGTGCAAATATTATTCATATATTTATTCAAACGAGGCCGTTATAAACACAAAACTGTAATTAAATACAGACACATGCAGACGCACCAAAACATTAAATCAGATGCAAAATACAAATAGTTTACAAAACTGTTCATTAACCAGAGGAAGAACTGCTGATCACCAGATTCTGTCACCTTGATGAAACGGACTCTCAGTTATCAGAGTCCGAGACCCAGAAACCCGAGACAAGACCAGGACCACAACAAAGTGGTCTGGAGAACTACAAGTCTAGAGACGGGTCAAACTGTGACGGCTCTTTTCAAGTCCAGACCTGATCCCAGACCTGATCCCAGACCTGATCCCAGACCTGATCCCAGACCTGATCCCAGACCTGATCCCAGACCTGATCCCAGACCTGATCCCAGACCTGCAGGACATCTTAACACATTTGAACAGAGACTGGAGTCCTCGTACAGGCGGCGCAGGTTCAAGTCCCGGTCTGCCCCCCCCACACCCCCGAACGTCCCCTACTTCACCAATAAAGGCCACAGAAATCTTTTAAAAAGTGAGTGAATCTCCCATCACCTCCACATCAACCTGCTGAAGGATCTAGCCTCTGAGAGGACGACAGCTCGGACCTGCGGCCGACCAAACCACCAACCGATCCACCGCCGGTCCTGCCGGTCCTTCACCGATCAATTAACCGATCAGGATCGGCCGATAATGCTCAAAATAGTTCAGAGCAGCTCGATCTGATGACATTTATAACAAACCACCGCCGGCGCGTTAATTAACATTAACATTCTGTATTGATCACTAGTATTTCCATATCTGGATTATTGTGTGGAAGTTTGGGGCAACACATATATAAGCAATTATATATATAAAAGCAATCAGGATACTTCACAATGTGGTTATAAGGATATAATAATTATAAGGTTATAAGGATCACACAAACACACTGTTTTTAAAGTCGCATGTGTTGAAATTCTGGGACATTGTCAAACTAAAAACTTTACAAATCATATTCAAAGCGAGAACTGATTCACTTCCAGGCAATTTACAGAAAATGTTTTGTGACAGGAGGGGGTTATAATTTAAGAGGAAAATGTAATTTAAAAAAACAATGTGTTTATTCTAAAAGGAAAAGCGTGTGTATCTCAGTTGTTGGAGTGGATCTATGGAATGGGTTGGGTGATGGGTTGAAGCAAATATATACATATATGTACAAATATAAACCCATTTAAAAAACGGTACAAAAAGGAAGTTCTGGGCAGTTATTTGATTGAGGAGTTATGTTAAGGAAAGATTGTGTTTGTTAGCTGGTTAGGTGCAAAGGCTCAACCAATGGGAAAATCTGTAGCCTAATAGGTAAATTAGCAGCTATTTATTATTAATATTGATGTTTAATTTATAATAGAGGTAACAAAGGGGCAGGGTTAAATACGTTTTAACTTTTTTTCCCTGTTTGTATTACGTTTTTGTTGTTGTTGCTTTTTTTCTGTATGTTTTGAATTTGTTTTAAAATTTTATATTTTTTTCCTTATGTGTTCAAAATGAACAATTCAATCAAAAATCAATCAATTCCCACATCCCAGACCCGGGTCTCTAGCAGGCAGACTCTACAGAGTATCAACACTGAAGTTTTACAACGTCCAAATAGGACAACAAACTTGCAGTTTGCAAAGCAGATTCCTGGAGGAGGAATGTTACTAAAGAATTTCAACACAACGAAGCTGATAAGACATTTGAAAGTTTCTCACTCAAAGGAGAATATTGAGTTTTCAAAGAAAGAGCAGGAGCTGCAGCATCAGCACTAACTCAGCTGTAACAGAGACCTAGAAACGACAGCAGCAACAGCAGGAAAACTACAGAACTACATGCTGAGGTAATGGATTCATAAGCCTTGATCATCAGCCGCCGAGTGGTAAATATGTCACTGATGAAATCAGAGCCAGACCAGACCAGGGGTCACCGACCCTGGCCCTGGACCGGTGTCCTGCGTGTTTTCTCTGCTTTAACACACCTGATTCTAATTAATCATCGTCATCAGCTCGTCATCCAGGTCTGCACAATTCTGTTAACGACACAGTCACTTTTATCACGGTGCAATGAAGCAGCGAAACCTGTAAAACATGCAGGACAGCGGCCCTGGAGGACCAGGATGTGTGGCCCCTGATTTACAGTCACATCCAACCCTCACTAACCCTCACTAACCGTCACTAACCGTCACTAACCCTCACTAACCCTCACTAACCCTCACTAACCCTCACTAACCCTCACTAACCCTCACTAACCCTCACTAACCCTCACTAACCCTCACTAACCGTCACTAACCGTCACTAACCCTCACTAACCCTCACTAACCCTCACTAACCCTCACTAACCCTCACTAACCCTCACTAACTCTCACTAACCCTCACTAACCCTCACTAACCCTCACTAACCCTCACTAACCCTCACTAACCCTCACTAACCCTCACTAACCCTCACTAACCCTCACTAACCCTCACTAACCCTCACTAACTCTCACTAACCCTCACTAACCCTCACTAACCCTCACTAACCCTCACTAACCCTCACTAACCCTCACTAACCCTCACTAACCCTCACTAACCCTCTCACTAACCCTCACTAACCCTCACTAACCCTCACTAACCCTCACTAACCCTCACTAACCCTCTCACTAACCCTCACTAACTCTCACTAACCCTCACTAACCCTCACTAACTCTCACTAACTCTCACTAACCCTCACTAACCCTCACTAACCCTCACTAACCCTCACTAACCCTCACTAACCCTCACTAACCCTCACTAACCCTCACTAACCCTCACTAACTCTCACTAACCCTCACTAACTCTCACTAACCCTCACTAACTCTCACTAACCCTCACTAACCCTCACTAACTCTCACTAACCCTCACTAACTCTCACTAACCCTCACTAACCCTCACTAACCCTCACTAACCCTCACTAACCCTCACTAACCCTCACTAACCCTCACTAACCCTCACTAACCCTCACTAACCCTCACTAACCCTCACTAACTCTCACTAACTCTCACTAACCCTCACTAACCCTCACTAACCCTCACTAACCCTCACTAACCCTCACTAACCCTCACTAACCCTCACTAACCCTCACTAACCCTCACTAACCCTCACTAACTCTCACTAACCCTCACTAACTCTCACTAACCCTCACTAACCCTCACTAACCCTCACTAACTCTCACTAACCCTCACTAACTCTCACTAACCCTCACTAACCCTCACTAACCCTCACTAACCCTCACTAACCCTCACTAACCCTCACTAACTCTCACTAACTCTCACTAACCCTCACTAACCCTCACTAACTCTCACTAACTCTCACTAACCCTCACTAACTCTCACTAACCCTCACTAACCCTCACTAACCCTCACTAACCCTCACTAACCCTCACTAACCCTCACTAACTCTCACTAACCCTCACTAACCCTCACTAACCCTCACTAACCCTCACTAACCCTCACTAACCCTCACTAACCCTCACTAACCCTCACTAACTCTCACTAACCCTCACTAACCCTCACTAACCCTCACTAACCCTCACTAACCCTCACTAACCCTCACTAACCCTCACTAACCCTCACTAACCCTCACTAACCGTCACTAACCCTCACTAACCCTCACTAACCCTCACTAACCCTCACTAACCGTCACTAACCCTCACTAACCCTCACTAACCCTCACTAACCCTCACTAACCCTCACCAGAACGACAGCCTTATCAGTCGCTTCACCAGGGACATCTGGAGTTCTGGTGTGAAGAGTTTCACTCTAGGGCTGGGCGATATATCGAGATTTTAATATATATCGATATATTTTCAAACACGATATGGTACGAGACAATATCGTTTATATCGATTTAAAAAAATGTAATTTTTTTTTTTATGATTTTGATATAGCTTATTTTGTGACAAATTGACTTGAATGTTTTATTTGAGATTTGCACAAATGTTTTGTTATTTGCACAACTGTCAACCTCAGTGGAAAAGTCTGCCTGTTACTGTCTACATTGTATTAATTACAGTGTATTTTAATCTAATTGTTATGCAGGAAAGGGATATTTGTTTTATTTTATTCAAGAAGCATTTTTATTCTATATATGCAGGCAGTTTATTTTTATTTCATTTGTTTTATACATGTTGATATTGTGCAGACCTCTGTTAATAAAGGAACCTGTGTGACATTTGGCACGAGGCTTTGTATTAAAACTGACTGTTTTTTTAAGGGTTTGCCTCAGAAAAAATGAAGCTAACAGAGATGCTAACAGAGATGCTAACAGAGAAGCTAACAGAGATGCTAACAGAGATGCTATGCTATAATGCTTTGGGGGAAACCCCAATTATGGCACAGAAAAAATATCGATATATATCGAGTATCAACATTCAGCTAGAAAATATCGAGATATGACTTTTGGTCCGTATCGCCCAGCCCTATTTCACTCACAAGAGTTTCCTGGGTCACATCACTAAAGCTTTCATAATTCAGTTTTATTTTTATAGTATTTTAAGATTTAAAACCTTTTTCCACAGGAAAACTAGGGTTTAGTTTACAACTTGCTGAGTCCAAGTCGTCTCTAAGAATCTCTAGAGTGAAATATCAGTCTGCAACAAAACAGTCAATTCATGATACTTTCTCATCTCCTAATTTTAACACCTAATAATAAGACGTCAGTGTTGTACATGAGAGAACAAAGTTGACGAATTTATGGATTTCAGGCTGTGATCGGTGATTGGCAGGTACTGCTCCTCTCATCTCATCTCAGTTTAAAGTCGAGCCTGAATTAAATCTGTTGTGACCTGATTAGTTTAAGAAACGCTCAGATTCTGCCGCCGACCTGCCAGGACACCAGAACCTTCAGGTCCAAAACCAACTCCAGCTGATAAAAGGAAGAAACACCAGAGAATTAACCATCATCCTGGTCCTGCTGCACGATAAAACATCTGAGGTCTAGTCCTCATAGTCGTCTCAATATCTATCGTTTCTGGGATCTAAGCGGGATAAAGATCAGAGCTGTTCTTTTCAAATGTTGTGTTTGAGTTTTAAAGACGTTTATCTGAAACACCGGAGCTCCAGATCTGCAGCAGCACCGCGGCGTCTCGGCTTCGGCGGAGGATTAAAGAAAAACAGCCAATTAAAAGCTGCTGATGGAAACCAGAAGTGAGCGGTGGGTTTACCCCCCCCCCCCCTGCCCGGTGTCAGGTCTGCCCGGGACTCTGGACCGGGAACCAGGACCAGGACCGGGAACCAGGACCAGGACCAGGACCCGCTGACCTCTGACCCCGACCACGTGACCGGCTCCTCGAACCGGCAACTTCTGAGCTGAGGAGGATCTGGGGGATTAAAAAGTCTCTAATCCTGGAGAGAGCCATTTCCCAGCATGCACTGCACCCTCGCCGCCGTACATATGCTGCCACTTAGCTGCATCAAACACGCCGATGACCCGAGCGGCGAAAGTGTAGCGGCTAATGTTCCTGAGGTGAAGCTCTTATCTGCCGGTCCTGAACGGGATCAAACCACTGATGTTCGGGGGGCGGGGCTACGTGATGACATCACGGGCTCCAGTTCTTCTTATACACACGGGTGATAAACAAAGATGAACTTTTTCATCTTCAAACTTTAAACCCTGGAAACGGGTCGGACTACGGTGAGAACCAGCGGTGGTTCCAGCTCCAGACCGGGTCACATGACCGGGGGGGGGGGGGGGGGGGACTGGACCAGGGGGGGACTGGGCCTGCAGCTTCACCGGGCTGGTGATCCGCAGCGCCGGGAAGTCACGCAGAAACAAACAACCTGACGCCTCCGCCGGTGTCACGCGCTAATTTAAGCTCAGTGTTTGGAAACAAGGAGTGAGGAGAGACCGGGATCATCGGATCCTCACATCCTCACATCCTCGTATCCCGGCTCCTCCAACACGCCGGTGTATTTAGGTCAAGTCGTGTTTGACTCACTGCAGCAAACACTGGCAGGTTCCAGAGAAAAGAAGAGCAGATCCATCTGCTGCAACCAATCAGAGGACCCGGTACCGCAGAATGTACCATGAATGTACATTGAAATCACCGTGAAACATCCATGAACGCACCACGAAAGATCCATGAATGTACATTGAAAGCCCCATGAAAGCACCACAAATGCACCGTAAAGAGCACGAGAAAGATCCATTAATGCACCACGAACGCACCATGAAAGATCCATGAATGCACCACGAATACACCATGAAAGATCCATGAATGCACCACGAATACACCATGAAAGATCCATGAATGCACCACGAAAGATCCATGAATGCACCACGAAAGATCCGTGAATGCACCACGAAAGATCCGTGAATGCACCACGAAAGATCCGTGAATGCACCACAAAAGATCCGTGAATGCACCACAAAAGATCCGTGAATGCACCACAAAAGATCCGTGAATGCACCACAAAAGATCCGTGAATGCACCACAAAAGATCCGTGAATGCACCACAAAAGATCCGTGAATGCACCACAAAAGATCCGTGAATGCACCACAAAAGATCCGTGAATGCACCACAAAAGATCCGTGAATGCACCACAAAAGATCCGTGAATGCACCACAAAAGATCCGTGAATGCACCACAAAAGATCCGTGAATGCACCACGAAAGATCCGTGAACGCACCACGAAAGCACCACAAATACACCATGAAAGATCCATTAATGCACCACGAAAGATCCATGAATGCACCACGAAAGATCCGTGAATGCACCACAAAAGATCCGTGAATGCACCACACGAAAGCACCACGAAAGATCCGTGAATGCACCACAAAAGATCCGTGAATGCACCACGAAAGATCCGTGAATGCACCACAAAAGATCCATGAAAGCACCACGAAACCACCACAAAAGCACCACGAATGCACCACGAATGCACCACGAAAGCACCACGAAAGCACCTTGAATGTACATTGAATGCACCATGAATGCAACATAAATGCACCATGAAAGATCCATGAATGCACCACCAACGCACCATGAAAGCCCCGTAAAGAGCACCGTGAATGCAACATGAATGCACCGCAAAAGCACCTTGAATGTACATGGAATGCACCATGATTGCATCATGAATGCACCATAAATGCACCATGAAAGATCCATGAATGCACCACGAATGAACTGCAAAACCACCATGGATGATGAATGTGGTAAATCCACCAGTCATCACACGTCTGTGTTTTGTTGACAGTGATCTGGTTCAGAGACCAGCGGGGAGACTCCAACACCCCCCTCCCTTATCCTCCCCTATCCCTCCCTCAGGGCTGCAGAGAGTATTTACATAATTACATTCATTTCCTGGTTTTTATTTAGCCAACAAATCAGAACAAACACCAGGGATGGTGTTAACAACAGTTCTGAGGGATGAGCTGCTCTGACTCTGCTCTCCGGTAGATGAGACTAACACACCGGCCCGGGGGTTAGATAATCTTCCTGACGTTTGCTCATCTCCTCGGCTTCTGATGGTTCATATCTGACTATTATCATATTAAATCAGGTCAGACTTGCTGCAGCTCCGACAGAGAAGGTGGAACAAGAGGAACTACGTGCTGGACTCATCACGAGACCGTCTGCAGGAAAACAAAAGCAGGAGCTTTGCAGAAGTGTTACAACCTAACCTGCTGATTCTTTTGGTCGGACAAGAATATTTAGGTTACCTGACTAATACCTGACATTAGTGGTGGGGGAAAAAAACAAAAACGATATTGCAATATATTGTTGCGCTCTCTGTATAAATAATCGATAAACTGACGGCAAATATGGATATTTAATTACAACACACATAATGGATTTACGTGGTTGTCACCGCACTATTGTTCATGCACTTTAATTAGTCCAGCTGTTCAGAGTTTACATTTACAAGCCTAGCAGGCAGTGAGGAAATATACACATGCACTTTCTTTGTACATTTTATAAAGTTTTGGCATTGAATAAATGCATAACTTCAGACGTTTTCCTTTTTATGGGTATTTTTCCTTTTTTCAGTCACATATCGTGATATATCGTTGATGAAATTTCTTACAATATATGGAATATCGTGGATATCGTGTATCGTGATATTATCGTTATCGTGGACCACATATCGCCACAGTATTGAATCGTGAGTCGCCCGTATCGTCCCACCCCTAATCTTTAACATTTCTTTTTCCCTACCTGACATGTTTCAGCGACTATTTAAATAAAATAAAAGATAAATTGGTGGAACACAATCACCATCCTGGGACTCTGATGAAGGCGGAACTAGTCGCTGAAACATGTCGGGTATTTAAAAACCTTAATATTCTTGTCCGACGAGAATCAGCAGGTTAGATTGTAAAGCCCTGGACCAAATTAACTTTATGAAATCACAAGCAAATTAAATCCCGTCAGACGTCGTTGCTGCTGGTGCTGGAGGAAGTTGTTTGAAAGCAAACGGCGACCCGTGAAGGAGCCGTTACCGGCGACCTGAGGCGGTGAGCTCTAACACTGCAAAAACTCAAAATCTTACCAGGAATATTTATCTTATTTCTAGTTAAAATGTCTCATTTCTAGTCAAGAAATCTAATTACACTTAAAACAAGAGTCATCACCAGAAAAATAACTTATTTGACAATTTTCACCTGTTTCAAGTAGATTTTCACTTGAAATAAGTAGAAAAATCTGCCAGTGGAACAAGATTTATCTTCTCATTACAAGCAAAAAAATCTTATTCCATTCCTTATTTTATCCTTATTTTAAGTGAAAATCTACTTGAAACAGGTGAAAATTGTCAAATAAGTTATTTTTCTGGTGATGACTCTTGTTTTAAGTGTAATGAGATGTCTTTTGACTAAAAATGAGACATTTTAACTAGAAATAAGACAAATATTGTTATTAAGATTTTGAGTTTTTGCAGTGTGTCGGGTATTTAAAATCCTAAATATTCTTGTCCGACGAAGAGAATCAGCAGCAGATAAAGCCATGGACCAAATTAACTTTATTAAACCAGAAGTGTTACATGTTTAAATGAGCAAATTAAATCCCCTCAGACGTCGTTGCTGGTGCTGGAGGAGGTTCTTTGAAAGCGAGCGCCGACCCGTGAAGGAGCCGGTACCGGCGACCTGAGGCGGCGAGGCCAAACAGAACTGGACCTGACAAACCGTCTACTCTGGATGAACCAGAACTGACTTTAACATGAACCAGGACAGAACTAGAGAGATTAAGGTTTTAAGGTGTTAAATCACCGTATGAGGGAAGAGCGAGGTGGTGACTCCACAGGAGGCTAATAACCACCGTTACCATGGTTACGTAACGTCTGCAGCTGAAATCAGTGCTTTGGACTGAAAACCTGAAGCCCGGTTCGGTGGTCCGGCGGTACCGGATCACCGGGTCCCGGGTCAGCTCGGAGGTTGAGGGTTGAGGGTTGAATTCCCCCGTCTGCAGCTGCAGAGATCTCTGGAACCTCATCCTGCCACGTTCAGCCTCCAGTAAATTACAAATACACAACACAAAGCTGCCCGTCGAGTCGACGATGGCTGCCTGCGAAGCGTCCATGTTCCATGTTGTTGTGTTTTTTTTTTCTTTCTTTTTTCTTCTTTTTTCTTCTCATTTCTTACAGGCACGCTCATGACTTAGCATGCCAATGCGGCTTGTACATCTTCGGTCACAGTGACAACACTTGAATGCTCCTAGGGTCCCGTCAGCAGTGGCCTCCCTCTGCGCATGACGACGTGCACGTTTAAGTGCGTTGTTTTGCTGCCTCAGATCGTCCATCTTTTTAAGGCCAGCATTTGTGGTGTTGTTCCAGCTGGAACGCTCCAAAGCCTCGAGTTGCCATGTGTCTGGTGAGATGTCACATTGCTTAAGAGTGCTCTTTAGCGTATCTTTCCATCGTAGGAGTGGGCGACCGACAGATCTTTTTCCTTTAGCAAGCTCTCCAAAGAGTACTTGTTTCGGGAGTCGGTTTTCAGGCATACGAGCAATGTGTCCTGCCCACCTTAGTTGTATCTTGGAGACAATGATCTCAATATCCATGGTATTGGCTCGAGTCAGAACTTCATCGTTAGTCACTCTCTGATGGTATGAGATGCGAAGGATTGCTCGTAGATGGCGTTGTTGGAGGCAGCGGAGACGTGTGATGTGACGACGGTATAGTGTCCACGGTTCGGCACCATAAAGAAGGGCTGACAACACAACAGCTTTATATACAGAGATTTTTGTGTCGACTTTGATGTCATGTGATGACCACAGGCGTTTCTATAGCCTGCAGAATGATGCACTCGCACAATGAATACGGTTTTCAAGCTCCTTGTCTATGGTGCAGTCACTTGATACAATACTTCCAAGGTATTTGAAGTTTTCTACCGTTGCGAGAGGAGTGTTGTTGATAGTGATTGGTAATGTCGATGGTGAATTGGAGAGATGCATGACCTCTGTTTTTGCTGTGTTGATGATAACACCGAAAGATCTTGTGGCAGCCGAGAAGCAGTCCATCATACGTTGGAGAGATTCTTCTGAATTGGCAACGAAAGCGCAGTCATCAGCGTATTGGAACTCTCTCATGAGTATCTGCAGGCATTTGGTACTGGATTGGAGGCGACGAAGGTTGTACAGTTAGCCATCCATCCTGAAGCGGAGGTAAATGCCATCCTCAGGTGTTTCTAAAAAGGCATTTGTGAAGAGAGCTGCTGCAAAAAGTGAGAAAAGTGTGGGAGCAAGTAAGTAAGCTCCAGTAAATTACAAATACACAACACAAAGCACAGTAAATTACAAATATGAGAACATAAACTACTAATAAACTATGAAAGGATCAGAGAGGAGAAGATGAGACAGTAAAAGAGAGAAAAAGACTAGAAAGAATGTAAAAACAGAGAGGAGGAGGAGGAGGAAGAGAGGGGGGTATTTGAATAATCTCTCCAGGAATGGAAAACTGATTAATCCTGAGAGAAGGATCCTCGGGGCGAGAGAGGAGAGGGGAGAGGGAGAGAGATAAATAAAGATAGAGATAAAGATAGATAGAGATATATATAAAGATAGACAGAGATATACAGGACTGTCTCAGAAAATTAGAATATTGTGATAAAGTTCTTTATTTTCTGTAATGCAATTAAAAAAACTAAAATGTCATACATTCTGGATTCATTACAAATCAACTGAAATATTACAAGCCTTTTATTATTTTAATATTGCTGATTATGGTTTACAGTTTAAGATTAAGATTCCCAGAATATTCTAATTTTTTGAGATAGGATATTTGAGTTTTCTTAAACTGTAAACCATGATCAGCAATGTTAAAATAATAAAAAGTTTGCAATATTTCAGTTGATTTGTAATGAATCCAGAATGTATGACATTTTTGTTTTTGTAATTGCCTTACAGAAAATCACAATATTCTAATTTTCTGAGACAGTCCTGTAAATAAAGAGAGAGACAGAGAGCGATAGATATATATAACTTGGTTCATACACATTTTAACCAACAAACTTCCATGACTTGGCAGCAAGTTTCCATGACTACACATGACCTCTAAAACAATGTATGAATGAAATATAGGAATAAAACTATGTCAAAAGTCACCACAGTGAAGATCTAATGACAATTATGGTTTTATACAAACTAAACATTTGTTTAAACTAACACTGATATACCAGCAATATGTTGTATAGTAATCTAATATTGTACATTCACATTAAAGAACAAATAACTTTAAAATTCACGAGGCATAAATGTTTCTGAGGTAATAGGGTCTGAAAAATGAATAAGCACTTTGATATGAAATATTTATTGATCAATTTTAAATCTACCTTATAGGCTGTTATTACTAAATGTTATCATTAAGTGAGAAAAATAAATTCCATGACTTTTCCAAAATGTTTGGTGTGAACTGGTGTTTCCAAAACTTTTCCAGGCCTTGAAAATGATATTTTGAAATTCCATGACTTTTTCAGGTTTTATATATATATATATATATATATATATATATATATATATATATAAATACATATAAATAAAAATAGAGAGAGAGAGATGCCGCTACGCCGCTCGCCCCTCACAGAGAGAAAGAGGGAGAGAGAGAGAGAGAGAGCAGATAAAGGTCCGATGGACGAGTGACGTCGTCGCTCGCGGCGGTTATTGATTAACCAGCAGTCAAATATTGGTGTTCAAGGTTCAAGAACGAGGGGGAGCGGCTGCTGCTGCTGCTGCTGCTGCTGCTGCTGCCTGGCTCAGCGGCTCAGCGGCAACATGTGGTGCATTCTGGGTCCACCCCGCAGTGGTGCATTCTGGGTCGACCCCGCAGTGATGCATTCTGGGTCCACCCCGCAGTGGTGCATTCTGGGTCCACCCCGCAGTGGTGCATTCTGGGTCACCAGCACGCAGCTAGTTTATCTCACCACACAGATGTTATCTAACGTTACATCACCGTCAACGCTCCTGCATCATCATGACTGATCAAACCCCCGCCGGAAACAAACTTCTGTGTTACGACTGACCCTTTATCAGCCTCTATTACAACACAAGTTTTCTCTAGCCGTCTCTAGAATAGTGTAGTTTTTATCCAAGTATCCACATGTAAATCACTGGATTCAATCTCAATCAATCATATTAGAAATAAACGTAATGGTTTATATAAACTCCCCTGGCGTGGTACAGAAACACCCACCCCCCCCGGGTCGTCATGGAGACCAAAGAGGTTTTTGATCCAGACTGTAAATACATGTATTTCTGCTCTAAAGGTTCAACACGCAGGTCCATGGAGCTGCTGTAGGATATTCATCCATCTATTCATCCATCATCCATCCATGATCCATCCATGATCCATCCATCCATCCATCCATCCATCCATCCAGCCATCTATTCATCCATCTATTCATCTATTCATCCATCCATCCATCCATCCATGATCCATCCATCCATCCATCCATCCATCCATCCATCTATTTATCCATCATCCATCCATCCATCCATCCATCCATCCATCCATCTATTTATCCATCATCCATCCATCATCCATCCATCCTCTTGAGTGGGACGGCTTCCCAGAATGCTTCACACTACGGGAAACATCACAAGGGTTTTGTCCAGGTCTTCTTATGCATGACTAGGCCTGTGTTGAAAAAATCGATTCTCCGATTTTAAATCGATTCTCATATTAATTCCTAAAAATCGATTCATATGTCTAAAGATCAATTTAAAAAAAAAAAAAAAAAATTATTATTTTTTTTTTTTTTCATCATTACAACTTTTGGTATTTTTTTGTTTATGCCCAAAAAAGGAATGTTTTGTTGGACACGAGAATAACTGGTGCCATGTTTTTGCCTTTAAATATGTTTAAAGGTATGAAAACATTAAAGTTTTCAGTTATAATTGCATAAATTGTCTATAATTCTTTGCTTTATAAACTGTCTCGGGGTTACTTTTGCAAAAAATGCTAAAAACCAAATTTCTCATAAATGGGGAAGAAATAAAAAAAATATGCTGCCCTGGATCTGTTTGATAATTCTGACCCACGATGTTTCTGTTTCAGTTCTATCAGCATTCTGGGAGCTGATTGGTCCTTACAGCATCATTAGCTGCAATACTTGCTGTTGAATCTCAATATAATACTAGTATTAATATGTTGCAGAACTACAGTCATATCATTCATGCAACAGCTCAAAAAACTGTTTTAATAACAGTAACCCAAATCAATATCGGATCGAATCGGATCGTGATAATCGATTCTGAATCTTAAGAATCGAATGGATTCTTGACATTTGAACCGATCCCCAGCCTTATGCATGACGGTAAAGTAGCTTTAGTGAGGAAGCCACGGAGGAAGGAAGTGGTGGGAATCGGACCACCGGCTCCTGTTAGCTCTGCTGACAGGCTGCTGGCCGACCCGGGCTCGACCCCGCGGCCCCGGGCAGGACCCGGTTTCCTGGTCACATGACCGGCCGGGGCACCGGGGCAGAACCAGCATCCTCCTCGGGGCCACAGGGGCCTCCAGGAGGATTTATGGTCTCAACCTAAAACTACATTTATGACCCGTTCCTCCACAGCGGTTGCCGGGGGAGACGGTAACTCAGACACAGCAGTTGCCGGGGGAGACGGTACGGTACCGGCAGTGTTGGACAGTAACGGAGTAAATTTACTTGAGTACTGTACTTAAGTACATATCCAGAGGATTTGTACTTTACTTGAGTATTAGATTTCTTTGGTACTTATTACTCTTACTTGAATACATTTCCAAGACAAATATTTTTACTTTTACTCGAGTAAATTTCTAGGAAGGCTGAAAAGTACTCGTTACTTTCAGGTCTGCTCTTTTTTCTTCTTCCCTAAAATCCTATTGGACACAAGCTGTTTTTGTCAAAGGAGGAGACCTATCACAGTGCACGCTCTCAGACAGACATTGGGAGACAGTTTGTTCTGCTCTATATTGCTATATTGTACCGGTACATGTCCTTCCTGTAAAGTTAAGTGACTTCAACATTAAGTTATTGAAAGCAGAGATGTAGTGTTTTGTAAAGCAGTGGTCTTTGAGGGGGATCCAGACTTAGTTGGATGGTGCAGGTTCATTTGGTTTCAGTTCATGATAGTTAATAAACTCTGCATCATCTGCTGCCCTCTTATGATCCCATTCATTTGATTTGTTTTTGGTGTTTCTGCAGGTTTTATATAACATTGTGCAGCTGGTTTCAAAGAGTTAATTCTCAGAAACAAGAGTTAAAAGATCCTTAAATTAATTTAGAAAAAATACAGCAATTTACTGAAGAAATTTACTCTTACTCTTACTTTTACTTAAAGTAAATTTAAAAGCATTTACTTTTGGATACTTAAGTACCTTTAAAAGCAAGTACTTTTCTACTCTTACTCGAGTAATATTTTGACTGAGCTACTTTTACTTGTAACAGAGTAAATTTTGACCAGTAGTATTTGTACTCTTACTCAAGTACTGGGGTCGAGTACTCTGTCCACCTCTGGGTACGGGTCCATCAGACCTGCGGCAGCTTTGATGAACCGGTCCTGGACTCCATTCATCCCGGTTCCCTCCAGGGCAGCTGAGCATTACGGTGCCGACACGTCTCTATTATGAAGCTTTAGTGTCGTTCACACACACACACACACACACACACACACACACACACACACACACACACACACACACACACACACACACACACACACACACACACACACACACACACACACACACACACACACACACACACACACACACACACACACACACACACACACACACACACACACACACACACACACACACACACACACACACACACACACACTTGTGCAGCGGCGCTGACCCGGAGAAGCTCTGCAGATGTTACTGATTCACCTGGACTGGTTAATAAGTGATTTATTAACGGCAGCAGAAGGAGAACGGCGGTCCACGACCCGGTTTATGGCTCTGGGTTCTGATCAAACCCCAGATAAGAACCTGGTCCAGGACCAGAGTGGACCATGAACGTCTAAACCTGGTTCAGCTACGACGGACAAACATCCGGTTTTGGTCAGGGACTGGTCCAGTTCCTGGTCCAGTTCCTGGTCCAGGGACTGGTCCAGGGACTGGGTCAGGAACTGGTCCAGTTCCTGGTCCAGTTCCTGGTCCAGTTCCTGGTCCAGTTCCTGGTCCAGTTCCTGGTCCAGTTCCTGGTCCAGGTCCTGGTCCAGGTCCGGGCCGGGCCCCCGGGTTAATCACAAGGCAGCTTTACGACGCAGGTCTTTAATCCCTCGGGGAGCAAACGTGCACTCAAAACTTTATTAAAGGGGACTATTATTGCATCTAATCCCTATTTTAAACAGACCTTAAATGTCTTAAAAACAAGCTTTTGATTGTTTTTGCTAAATAAATTAGAAATTCAGCCTCTGAGCCATGTCTTTATCTTCCCATTCTCTAACCTCATTATCTATGCAGGATTCTGAGTGGGCGGGGCTATGATAATGAGGCTCTGTGCTGATTGGCTGCCTGAATGACGCGTAGCAGGGGAGGGAACAAAGCAAGTTTTTACAAGCAACAACAAGCAAAAGAGCAATTTGCATGTCTAGCTGGAACAGACGCCATCGCGATGCACCAATGGTGGAAGCTCCGGCCGGCGAAGTTAGTTGTTAGTGGTTTCATGTATCGCTCCTGTCGTTACGTAACTTTGGGGATCAGAATCTTATTGGCTCGTAGATCCACATCACACTGGACGATCATCCGGGCGGCTGTACAGACTCTGCAGAATCTGGTTGTTTCCTCCTTCTCTGAGTTGCTGAGGGGAGACCACTTTATATATGTTAAAGGGGACCTATTATGAAAAACACGTTTTTTCTTGTTTTAACATATATAAAGTGGTCTCCCATCACCCTGCCAACACAGAAAAGATGATACCCCATGAAAATCTGCAAGGTCTGCTCCCCCCCACCTTACAGAGTCCTCCAGTGTCATGTGGTTTCTGTGAGCCGTTTGGATTTGTGCATTTTCTTTACGTCACCAAAATGCAAACCACGCCCTCGGTCTCCTCCGCTGCTGAAACCACGCCCACTACCAGCTCTGTCCGCCCGCTCGAGCTTCAGCCATTGTTCAGCAGCGGTGACTGTTTTCCACCGGTTTCAGCAGCGAGGGAGAGTGGAAATGAGGTTTTGCATCGACATTTACCCTTATAAAAGGATCAGATCCCACAGCACGGACCCGGTAACTGCACACGAGTCAGCGGTAAGTTCCTTTTTTTTATGTCATTTATATTTGTATGATCTTTGCATGGGCTAAGTATTTAACTTAGCTCCGGAGCACCGGGGCTCCTCACCAGACTGGACCGTCGAGGAACTCCGGGTTCGGAGCTCTGAACCTGGAGTTCCGAACCCGAGCCGCCGGCTCCGGGGGAACCGGCTCCCCGGAGCCGGCGGCTCTATTAGTACCGTAATACATTTTTCTTCTGTGGTTTCAGATCTTTCAAGCACCTGGAGCTGTTCACATTCAGAAGACGCGCGGTCCTTCCTTGAGCCAGCAATAGTGCATACATTTTATTTATATATTTTAACAATAAAGTTGCCATTTGTGAAAATTCAGTGTTGTGATTTCTTTACAGTTAACAGGATTAATTTGTCTTGTAACATAAGAAGTGAAATGATGAGGAATTGGAGTAAATAACCGTGGTGTAACTGTTTAGAATTAAATTTATGATTTATGGTTCCGCGTTACACCAACGCAGAGCCTACGGCGTAGGGTACGCGTTGATTTAACGCAGAACCGGGGACACGCTTTGCTACGCAGCAGCTGCACTTCTGCCTGGAGCGAGGCTTTTTCCCCTCCCCTGCTACACGTCATTCAAGCAGCCAATCAGCGCAGAGCCTCATTATCATACCCCCCCCTTCCCTTAGAATGAAACACAGAAAAAGAGGTTAGAAGCGGTAAAACTAGTGACAGGGCCCACAGGCTGAATTTCTGATTTATGTAGAAAAAACAAGCTTTAGATTGTTTTTAAGACATTCAAGGCCTGTTTAAAATATACATTAAATGCCATAATAGGTCTCCTTTAAAGCAAGAAAAAACCTGGTTTTCAGAATACGTCCCCTTTAAAGGGCCGGTGTCCTATGGGGTCCATGTTCATTCACATGTTGTCGTTGTTGTTGTTGTTGCTCTAAATGCTGAGCAGCTTTTTTCAAAATGTAAGACGTGCAATAATCAGACTACTACTGTCATTTAGCAGACGCTTTTATCCAAGGCAACTTACATCTGGAGCAATTATGGTGAAGGCCTTGCTCAGGGGCCCCAGGTGGTTCATCTTGGTTTTCATTCTGGGGCTTGAAACTGGGTCCTCCAGACCTGAACCCACCTCTGTTACCACTAGAATACCACCCCCCACAGTCATCCCTTGTCTCAGAATCCAGAATCTAGAGTCCAAAAACCCAGAGTCCAGAATCTAGAATCCAGAATCCCAACCATCCAGAGTCCAGAATCCAGAAACCCAGAATCCAGACCGTCCAGCTCTTCTCTGCAACCAGGAAGTCAAAACAGATTTCAGAGCTTCATCATCTACAGCAGGGGGGTCAAACTCATTTCACTTGGCGGGCCGGATTTGACCAATTTTTTTTTCTCGCGGGCTCAAAATTAAAAAAACTGTGCAGAAAATGTTTTCTCTAATTCTTTTCTTTTTACTATTGTTATCTAATCCAATATCAATTTAGTTAATTTTAAAGGAAATATGCACTTTGTTTACACTCTAATTATGTAAAATATATTTCTTCAGGATCTTTTCTTGAAATTCCTCGTTTTTTTTTCAAATTATGTAAGATACTTTTAATATAATTTTACAAAGATAAACAGAAACAAGTATGTTGTTCTTTATATTTTGCTTTTTATAGGAAATTTAATTAAAAGCTAAATCTTTCTTATAAAAATTGGCGCGGATATTTACGCCAGTGTGCCGAAAAAGTCAGCACTTCTTTTTTAACTGTTTTACTTTGTCACTATCCTCGTATTCAAAACTGAAATTCTCCGAATAAATATCTTCTATCATCTTTTTTAGCAGTGATATTTTTCCTGCGAAAATATATAATAGTAGTCAGTTAATAAAAATAAACGACCGTCTACAAAGAAATAAAATCAGCAAATGCATTCTAGAAAACTAAAAAAATGTCAAACTGCTCTCTTTGTGGAATAACGATGGATTTGTAAAGAAATATATTATCGGATATGCTGCGATTCATGGCAATTATTTATGCCTTCCTTTTTAGTAAATTAACATTTCGTTTTTTTTGCGTTGGAAACTTCTCGCGGGCCGCATGAAAACCTCTCTCGGGTAGGAATGGGCGATATTTTACCGTTCATGATAAACCGTCAAAAAAATTCCCCACGGTAAGAATTTGTATCTCGCGGTAAAAATGATAAATTCCCTTTGATGACGTTTTTGTGTAAAACTGATTTATGGTTCTGTGTTAAATCCACGCACAACGTACAGGAAGGAAGGAAGAAAGGAAGAAAGGAAGAAAGAAAGAAAGAAAGAAAGAAAGAAAGAAAGAAAGAAAGAAAGAAAGAAAGAAAGAAAGAAAGAAAGAAAGAAAGAAAGAAAGAAAGAAAGAAAGAAAGAAAGAAAGAAAGAAAGAAAGAAAGAAAGAAAGAAAGAAAGAAAGAAAGAAAGAAAGAAAGAAAGAAAGAAAGAAAGAAAGAAAGAAAGAAAGAAAGAAAGAAAGAAAGAAAGAAAGAAAGAAAGAAAGAAAGAAAGAAAGAAAGAAAGAAAGAAAGAAAGAAAGAAAGAAAGAAAGAAAGAAAGAAAGAAAGAAAGAAAGAAAGAAAGAAAGAAAGAAAGAAAGAAAGAAAGAAAGAAAGAAAGAAAGAAAGAAAGAAAGAAAGAAAGAAAGAAAGAAAGAAAGAAAGAAAGAAAGAAAGAAAGAAAGAAAGAAAGAAAGAAAGAAAGAAAGAAAGAAAGAAAGAAAGAAAGAAAGAAAGAAAGAAAGAAAGAAAGAAAGAAAGAAAGAAAGAAAGAAAGAAAGAAAGAAAGAAAGAAAGAAAGAAAGAAAGAAAGAAAGAAAGAAAGAAAGAAAGAAAGAAAGAAAGAAAGAAAGAAAGAAAGAAAGAAAGAAAGAAAGAAAGATACATTCATGTCATTACAGTTTTACAGATTAACTCATTTTATTGGTTTTTATCAATTCAATGTAATTGGTGTAGTTTAGTATTTAGTATCTTTTACAGCAGTGATTTGGCTCCAAAGACTGAATGTGGTGATAGATTTATAGTTAAAAAGGTGGAGTTGAATTGGTATTTCTTTTATCGTCATTTTTATCGTTATCGGGATAAATGCCAGAAATTATCGTGATACATTTTTTAGTCCATACCGCCCATCCCTACTCTCGGGCCGCACATTTGACACCCCTGACCTACAGGATCAGTGTCACCCGGGGAGTTTGAAACCTGGAGGTCACATGACTGAAGTGTGATGGGGGGAGGGTGGGGGGTTGCCGGGTCACATGACTCCTGAGTTTAACCCTAACCTGATCTTCCTGCATCAGAACTAAAACCTTTAAACATCTCAGATCAAAGGAAACGCCGCGGCGTGCAGGAGCTCGTGAGCCAGGCCCGACTAGTCGAGCCCCGCGGCCTCGGAGAGCTGGAAACCACCAGGACACAATCAGCTGGGACCTTTGATCGGCCGGACTAATTACCGCAGGATAACTGGGGTGGGGGGCCCCTGAGGGCCGGCCAGGATTCTGGAGGACCCAACGGGCCAGCGGCCAGCAGGGGCCCAACGGACCAGCGGCCAGCAGGGCGGAGCTAAACACCGCCGGTGGCCCGGTCCATCTGCAGGATGGACTGAAGCAGAAACACTCGGAGTGACATTTCCAACAAACTGCTGACCTTTCAGACGAGAGACGAGAGACGAGGAGCAGCGGTGATTAAAAACTAGAAGAAGAAAAAAGGAAAAGAGAAGGAGGGGGAGAGAGAGAGAGAGAGAGAGAGAGAGAGAGAGAGAGAGAGAGAGAGAGAGAGAGAGAGAGAGAGAGAGAGAGAGAGAGAGAGAGAGAGAGAGAGAGACCTCATTAATGACTGTCTCTTTCTCGTGTCGTTGGAAACTCTCAGCTCAATTATCGATGGGACAAAAGCTCCGGCTCGGCTGTCGTTTACGCCTCCTGGTCAACAACAACAACAACAACAACAACAGTGGGGACCCCGGTCCCCCCGGGTCCCCCCGGTCCCCCCGGGTCCCCCCGGGTCCCCCCGGGTCCACCTGGTCCCCCCCGGTCCCCCCGGGTCCCCCCGATCAGAACCGGCTCCTTCAGAACCAGCAGAACCCGGACTCTCCTGCTCCTAATCCAGTTATCTAACCGACACACAGCAGCCGGGGGAATGTGAGGAGGCTCGGCCCGGTTACCGGTTACACAACCACCAGAACCAGGGAGGGGGGGGGGGGGGTCTAAACGGGCCGGGCCAAACGGGTCGGGGGGAGGCCCGTTTGGCCCGGGGCCCGAATGGGCCAGGGCTGTGTAAGAAGAAGTGGACCAGCCCGGCGTGGAGCATGGTTTTATTTCTCTACGGTGTCGTATTAACACCAACACTCTGCTCTGAGTAATATGAATATATAAATAAACACATAAATAAATAAACAACCAAACAAGGGTGTTTGGGACCAGATGACTTGGGGAAACGACATCTCTTGCCCAATTTGGGCCCGAATCCTGCCAGACCGACCCAGAACTATTCAATTCAATTCAATTTTATTTATATAGCGTCTAATACAACAGATGTCTCTAGATGCTTTCCAGAGATCCAGAACATAAACAGTAGGGATGGGCGGTATGGACTAAAAAATGTATCGCAATAATTTCTGGCATTTATCCTGATAACGATAAAAATGACGATAAAAAAAATACCAATTCAACTCCACCTTTGTAACTATAAATCTATCACCACATTCAGTCTTTGGAGCCAAATCACTGCTCTAAAAGATACTAAATACTAAACTACACCAATTACATTTAATTAATAAAAACCAATTAAATTAGGACACGTGTACTGCAAAACTCAAATGAAACAAGTTTGAAATGTAAGAACAGATTCAACATTTATTCAAACTGTATGGCTTAAACAGTGGGATAACAGTGCAAACAGCAAAAGTAACATTGTCCTTCAAGTTTTCTTAGCTTATAAAATCACAGATTAGAAAAAAAATACAACCTGATAAAGAAACAGGACAAATAAATAAAAGCCATCCTTTGCACTCACTGTTTTTTTGCAGACTCTGCACATAATAGATGATGTTTGCTCCTCGTCTCTCTTTTTAAATCCAAACCAGTTCCAGATAACGGAGCTGGAACCTCGTTTAACAACGAGCTCCTCGCTCTCAGATCCGCCTTCCACCATGTTTGTTAAGGCTGATTTATGGTTCTGCGTGGATTTAAAGCAGAACCATAAATCAGCTTTACACAAAAACGTCATCAACGGGAATTTATCCTTTTTACCGCGAGATGACAAATTCTTACCGTGGGCAATTTTTTTGACGGTTTATCGTGAACGGTAAAATATCGCCCATTCCTAATAAACATAAACATAAACCCCCGAGCAGTTATTACATAAACAATGGCAGGTAAAAACTCCCCTAGTGGGAGAAAAGCCTTAAGCCAAACAGTGGCTAACTAGAGATGCAGCGATCAGGATTTAGATTTTCCAAAACCAGTATCTGCTGATCAGCGATCACAGCGGGAAATCCATAAATTCTTCAATATTCTTGTCTCATGTACAACACTGACATCATATTATTAGGTATAAAAATTAGGAGATGAGAAAGTATCATGAATTAACTGTTTTATTGCAGGCTGAGGCAATATTTCCCCCTAGAGACTCTTAGAGATGATTTAGACTCTTGTAGCTACTAGCTTCATCTTCCTGTGGTAATAATTATGTACAACATGTGCAGAAACACACACAACCACAGACATGTCACTCTCTAAAAGCTGATACAAGTTGTAAACTATAAACCTTAGTTTTCCTGTGGAAAAAGGAATTAAATCTTAAAATAAAATAATGAATTATTAAGCTTTGCTAAAGCTTTAGCGATAGCATCTGCTGCGTGTGAGGAAACTCAATTCAATTCAAATTGGCTTTATTGGCATGAATGATAACCATTGTTGGCGAAACTCTTGTGAGGAAACCGCGGATACAAGCAGCTAACGACGTGTTTAAACCCGATGTCTGCTAAAACAGAAAGCGGCTGATGAGCAAAGCATTTGAATTCATTACCTTACGATGTAGTTTATTTTCTCTGCTGATCAAGTATTGATATTTACACTAAACCCACTTTAATGAGGATTCACACGTTCACAGGTGGAGTGGGTGGAGCTAGACGGACCAATCAGTGATCAATAATCACATCAACACCTGAGAAGATCTGATCACATGACTCTTAACTTTAGTCTGAAATGCATGAATTATTGAAGCTGAGACTGGTGCATTATTTATCTGTGAGCCATTATATGGAAAAGAAAACTGATATCAGCTTCTCTCTCTCCGCTGTCCTCCCTCCTTTCATGCCTTTACCCTTTACTTTACTTCCTTCGGGATTAATAAAGTATTTATTTATCTATCTATCTGTACATCTATCTATTCATCCATCCATCCATCCGTACATCCATGTTTCTTATACAGTTTATCTCTGCAGCAACATCGTTTCCTCGTCAGAACAACGTCCACGTTGGTTGTTTTCTCCTCGTTATTAAAACTTTACAGTTGTGTTTGAATGAAAACCTTTGGTTACATGTGACACACGTGTCCCACACGTGTCCCACGCGGGTCCCACGTGTGTCACATGTAACGATGTCGTCCCTCCTGTAATCACCACATCCAGCTCTCCCTGTGGCGGTTACCGGGAGACCGTTACCACGGCAACGCTAACACAAGTCCAGCGTCACGACGGTGAGAGACGGGACGAGGCAACACACACACACACACACACACACACACACACACACACACACACACACACACACACACATACGTGTCAACACACACACACTCACACACGCACGTGTCAACACAGGAAGTGAGAACAGAGAGGAAGCTCCTCCGTGTCTCACATCAACATACGACCTGAAGGGGAGACGAGTCCCAACGCTAATCAATACTCATCAATACTCATCAATACTCATCAATACTCATCCTAACAATCCTCAGAATTAGAGCTGCAATGATTCCTCGAGTTCCTCGATTGCAAAAAATGATGGAGGAATTTCCTCTGCCTGGAAGCCTCGGTTAAATAAAAAATACATTTAAAACTTCACGTTTTGTACAGGTTTTTTCACACAACGTGCTACACGCATGTGTCGCTTATAAAGTGGAAGAAAACAGTTTAGCTGCACAGACGCCGGCCGGGACAAACAACAGTGAATCATTTTATTTATTTTTATTTGAAAATGTAACAAGCAGTTTACTAGTTTGCATAATATGTAAATAAATGTTTATTTATTCTCATAAAAAGAAACAAATTGGTGGATTTTAATCAAGTGATCTGTCTTGTTTTCTATTGTATATTTATAATTGGGCTTTAATAAAGCAAAAGTAAGTTTTATCCGATTAATTGATGAAATATTTCATAGAATAATCGATCAATATCAATATCAATATCAATCAATATTCAATAGCTGCAGCCCTGCTCAGAATGACTCGTACGACCCGGCCTTCGCTCGTACGACCTCCTGTTCGCACGCACGACGCGGCGTCCGCACGCACGTACGAACGACGCGGCGTCCGCACGCACGTACGAACGACGCGGCGTCCGCACGTACAAACGATGCGGCGTCGTACGAACGACGCGGACGGGAGGTCGCCTCCCGTCTGCACGCACGACCCGGCGCCGGCACGCACGACCCGGCGTCCGCTCGCACGACCCGGCGTCCGCACGCACGACCCGGCGTCCGCTCGCACGACCCGGCGTCCGCTCGCACGACCCGGCGTCCGCTCGCACGACCCGGCGTCCGCTCGCACGACCCGGCGTCCGCTCGCACGACCCGGCGTCCGCACGCCTACGACCCGGCGTTCACACGCCCGCCGCCTCACCCCCGGGTCGACCGCAGGAACACCAGAGAACCACATCGTGCTTGTAATGACACGATTGTGTAAATAAACACGTCCTCATGAGGCAACGAGCCGCTCGGCTTCTTTCACAACCGCTTTGAAACATGACTCTCGTCTCACATTTACGCTCAGTGAACATCTAAAGTAAACAGATTAAAGGCTGAATGTGGTGCATGCTGGGTGGACGTGACATCAACAGTTCACCTGTCGCTGCATCGCGGCTCCAAACCTCTGATCAAGACGGTTATAATCAATAATAATCCTCCTGATATAAACCACTGGAACCGTTTAGGAAATTAACCCTGGCTTATTTAAATACCAAGGTGAATTAAAGTCCTAACAAGGAGAAGTTACAGACGTTCCTTCCTGTTAATCAGAAACTCTCAGACACCGACGCAGGTTATTAAAAGTGTCCATCAATCACCCTGATTAATTATCCTGATTAATTAACCTGATTACTTTTGCTGATTAATTATCCCCCTCTTCTATACATCAGTCATCATTATAACTACATTCATAGGTCACATTTATATTTGCACAAAAACCAAAGGGAATTTAATCGATTAAAAAATTCAATTCCGATTTCTTAAGATTCAGAATCGATTGTCAAGATTCGATTGGATTCAATCCGATATTGATTTGGGTTATTGTTATTAAAGATTTACTTTGAGCCGTAACCTGAATTATATGACTGTAGAGATTTAATAAAGTTTATTTTGTCCATGAATTTACAATTTAATTATTTTTTGTCGGACAAGAATTTTTTACCTTATTTTGTCAGGTATTTAAAAAAAAAAAACTAAAAATTCTTGTCCGAAGAAATAGCAAATTAAACTGTAGCAACTGTAGTTATGCAACATGTTAATACTAGAATTAAACTTGACCATTGTTTGATCATTTCACACCAAATGCGTGAATTAAACTGGGATTAAATTTCACTGAGAGAAAATATAATACCTTAAAAAAATTATCTTTAGACATACAAATCAATTTTTAGGAGATTCAGAATCAGGTTTTATTGGCCAAGTCAGGTCAAACAAATCGGGGAATTTGACGGTTATTTACGCTCACTGTGCAGTAAATAGACAAATGACAGCTCTTATTAACATATATGCAATTTAAAATAAGTGAAAGCAGTATGAGGTAGACATGGTTATTGAGTTAATGTGAGAATTGATTTTTTCTTGGAGCCGCTGCAAAAACCTTCCTCTGCTTCTCTGCTCCAACATGGCAGCTCGTACAACAGTTACTTAATAGAAATAAAATATAGTTTCTGTTTGCCGAGCATCTATATTCATCTATATTCCAGCCTCTTATCCATCCTGGAGTCGCCTGGAAGTCCGTAAAAGGTGTTAAACTTATTCTGAAGTTAGTAAACCATCTTGACGTCAGGGGAAACGTCTAAAAAGTCCATCTGGATGTGAGCCGGGACGTAGAAACTAGGACTGAAATGATTCCTCCAATAATTAGATTACAAAAAAATGGTCGAGGAATTTTCTCTGCCTCGAGGAATCGTTTAATTTTGCAGCTAAAAGCATCGTATTTCACCCGGACTACGTTTAATGCGGAACAACGCGCTGACGCCACGCACGTAAAGGAAGAAGGAAGAGGAGGATATGTTTGGTTTTAACTAAAAGAAAAGGCAGAAAATGTCAAAAGTGTGGGAGCATTTCCAGCTGGACAGCAAGGCAACTCTGTTGCATGTAGGGTTGCAAAGGGGTGGAAAATTTCCGGTAAATTTCCGGAAAGTTTCCGGAAACTTTCCATGGGAAGTTAAGCTGGGGAATTTTGGAAATATTCCAAATTGGAAACTTTCCATTGGGAATTATGGGAATTATTGGGAATTTATGGGAATTAACTGGAAATTGGGGGTAATTTAAACAAACTGTATCATATCCAAACATAAATGTAAATATTTATTTTGTCATAAGCAGATATCCATGCAAGATAATACAAAAACATGACATTTCAACAGATTTATTTGAGTAGAACTTTAGTTTTTATTCTTGTATGAACAATTATTTTAATGAACAACAAAAACATGTTGAGTAAATACTAACTCCCCCCACTCCCCCACCCAATCAAAAAGTAAAATGACCCCCCCCCCCCCCCCCCCCAAAAAAAAAGTCCCATTCAAAATGTTAAATGAAAGGAGCATGTGCATGTGATGGAGGAATGCACAGTGCCTGTAGGGGGCGTGGCCTCAATAGCCCTGCAGTAAGCAATGTGCTGTGTGCATGTGATTGAGGAGTGTACTTGCATTAAATCTGGTTGTTTTAGCCAAGACTATGCTACAATATATTTCCCCCAACTATATTTAAGTTCCCTGTTAAGGGCCAACCTTCAATTCTGTAAATTTCTTATTTATTCCCGTTAATTCCCATATATTCCCGTTAATTCCCATATATTCCCGTTAATTCCCATGGAAAGTTTCCAACTTTGAAAATTCCCGGAATTTTGCAACCCTAGTTGCATGTCTTCACTTTCTTCTTCCTTTACATGCGTGGCGTCAGCTAGGGATGGGCGGTATGGACTAAAAAATGTATCACGATTATTTCTGGCATTTATCCCAATAACGATAAAAATGACGATAAAAAAATACCAATTCAACTCCACCTTTGTAACTATAAATCTATCTCACTCTCAGATCCGCCATGTTTGTTACACAAAAACGTATCAACGGGAATTTATCCTTTCTTTCTTTCTTTCCTTCCTTTTTCCCTTCCTTCCTCCTTTCCTCCTGCTCTTTCCTTCCTTCTTCCCTTCATCTTTTCTCCCTTCCTTCTCCCCTTTCCTTCCTTCTCCTCCTTCCTTCCTTCCTTCCTTCCTTCCTTCCTTCCTTCCTTCCTTCCTTCCTTCTTCCCTTCCTTGTTTTCTCCCTTCCTTCCTTCCTTCCTTCTTTTCTCCCTTCCTTCCTTCCTTCTTTCCTTGTTTTCTCCCTTCCTTCCTTCCTTCTTTTCTCCCTTCCTTCCTTCCTTCTTCCCTTGTTTTCTCCCTTCCTTCCTTCCTTCCTTCTTTTCTCCCTTCCTTCCTTCCTTCTTTCCTTGTTTTCTCCCTTCCTTCCTTCTTTCCTTCTTTCCTTGTTTCCTTCCTTCCTTCCTTCCTTCCTTCCTTCCTTCCAAAAATCAGCTTTACACAAAAGCTGATTTTGTGTAAATGACAAATTCTTATCGTGAGGAATTTTTTTGACGGTTTATCGTGAACGGTAAAATATCAACCATTCCTAGCGTCAGCGCGTTGTGCCACATTAAACGTAGTCCGGGTGAAACACCTGCTTTGAGCTGCAAAATTAAACCATTCCTCGAGGCAGAGAAAATTCCTCGACCATTTTTTGTAATCGAATTATTCGAGGAATCGTTTCAGCCCTACTGCCGTCCTGGACCGTCTCTCTGTCGTAATTAAAGCAGAGCTGAATAAAGCAGGAGCTGTTCCGGCCCTGGAGGCCCCGGAGGCCCGGGAGCCCCCGGAGGGCCGGGTATCGGGTTCTGCAGGGGCCCGGGGAGACAAAGGGAGTCCCAGAGCTCCGGCCCTCGTCCAGGGAGGGACTGATATCAGCTCAGACCTGAAAAGCAGCTCCTGCATGAATCAACCCCCCCGATACTCCCCCGCCCGGCAGCAGCAGATAAAAGCCCCTCGGACCTCATTAACAGCTAGAACTGTCCTGCTAACGGACCAGTCAGAGCAGAGAGGAAACACAGAGGATCAGTGTTTATGTGAAGAGAAGAATCTGATTTACTCCCCAGAGAAATGGAAACTATCAGCGGGGGATTTCACTAGGCCTGTGTTGAAAAAATAGATTTTCTGATTCTAAATCGATTCTCATATTAATTCATAAATGCCGATTCGTACTGTATGTCTAAAGATCGATTTTTTTTTCCATCATTACATTACAACTTTTTTGGTATTTTTTTGTTTATGTCTAAAAAAAAAGGAATGTTTTGTTGGACACACTCATCACACATTTCACCTTTGCCACAACTGGACTATAGGGCCGCGTTCAGACTGCAGGCAAATCTGATTCATATCTGACTCATATCTGATTCAAAGATCTTCTATACACAAGATAGCGCATTGCCGTTACTGGCAATGGTTTGAAATGGTATACACTTCCGGTCTCCTAAGTGGGCGTGGCCACCCTTCTCCCTACATCGTTTTGGAACATACAACACTAGATACAGTACAACTTTCTTCCAAAAAGACTTAAATAATAAAAATAACAGTATTATTAAGCAAAGAAGCTAGTTTTATTTTAGTTTTAAACTTCATTTTATCCGATGGGAAAACGATGAGAGCCAAATCTAGCGAGAGTGTGTTGCTCAGACAGAGACAGGTCTCAAACAAAGTTCATTTTCTCCTAATCTGTCGGTCTGAAAATGTCCATTTTGGTGTCAGAATGTTCAGAAGGTTTGTGGCTTTTGAAAAATGGGTCCCATATTTACTTAGGTTACTATGGGGCGAAGGAATTGGTAATAATCTGTGCTCACATTCACTTTTCCCATAGGACTCAATAGACTCAGGACCTACTTCCTGTCTCCTAAGGGGGCGTGGCAGTCACGGGACACAGATACAGGAAACACAACCGGAGTGGGCTGTAGAGTTTATTGAATGTCTCTGGTGTGAAGTCATGTAATTGCGACATCAAAAACAATAACAATATGGAGCCAGCTCACATGCTGTTCCATACCTGTAAAGCTGGGCATACACTGCAATATTTTAAATCGTTTGACACTGCCCCATATCACTCTAATCCTCCCGTCGGACCTCTGAGTACTGGAACTCGAGGCTGGTTTTGGGGCAGGGGTGGGCTGTACTCACCCAAACGTGCGTCCTGCCCACCCGATCAAAGGTTATGGGGATCCTTTATTTTTTTATAATTTTATTATTTTTTATATACCATATTTTCTGGACTATGTATATAAGCCGCATCCGCTCTATTTTTAAAAAAATAATTAAAAAAAGATATACAAGCCGCACCTGCATACAAGCCGCATCCTCTCTATTAAAAAAAAAAAGATATGCAAACCGCAGATATTTCTGTTGTTAGATTAGATATTTACTACATGTACAGAAGGATTTTGAACTGTAAATGATGTACATGTTTGTACCTAAATAGATCCTTTCCTAACAGTGTCTTTTAACACGGCAGCAACTTTGCTGATTAAAACGGGACAGAACCAAGAGAAAATAACTGCTATTTATTTATCTATTTATCTGTTTGAAATCTGCTTCTACTTCTATCTGCTAAAGAAGAAGTAGCGTATTCTTCTTTGCATTAATTTTGTCATGGTTTTGATTCTAATTCCGGTTAGAGCGCCCCGAGCAGTGGAAGAAAAATCCACAGAATAGCTGCACCTTTGTATAAGCTGCATGGTTGAAAACCTATGAAAAAAGTAGCGGCTTATAGTCCAGAAAATACGGTATATAAGAAAATTCCAAAATATCTGTACCGTTTCTGATTGGGTCGGCACTGCGCATCATTTTTAGACATAACAATGAACGCATACCGCAAAAGTTGTGTCTCGGCGGAGGGACCCGGCGTCCCAGAGAAAAGTGTTCAGAACAAAACCACCAGCAAACTAACAAACCAACCAACAAAGCTCAGAGTTAACAAAACGAACCAGCAATGAACAACTGGCAGCCGCTCTCTAACCTCTCCTCCTGATGAGCTGACGGGCTGCAGGTTCAGGCTCAGTCACAGCGCGACTGAAGGCTGATTTATGGTCCCGCGTTACACCGACGCAGAGCCTACGGCGTAGGGGACGCGGCGACGCGCGCCGTACGTGAAAATGCGGTCTTTTTTTCTGCTATTAAAACATGATTTGTAATGTGAATTTGCAACACTTAAACTACAAATACTAGTTTTTGACGTGACATCAGAGATTGTACATGCTCTCTGTGAAAGGATGAGTAGCTCCACAACTGGAAATGGGCGGGTGGTTTGGAGCGTGTGGGACAGTCATATCCGATCTGAGTGTTTGGATGTTCAGACTGACACGCATCTGCCCAAATGTGATATGGATCGGATATGAAACTACCTCCCGGAGGTGGTTTTCAGCTGGTTTGCAAAAATCGGATCTCATGCGGTTTGGGACTGTTCAGACTTCAAAAGAGTCATCCAGTTTCAATCTGGATGGGCTAAAAATCGGATATTGGCTGGTAGTCTGAATGCGGTATGTTATTTTGCATTTTATATGCTATTTTGCACTTAGTTTTAACCTTTTATTTCATGTTTATTTAAATATTAATGGGATTTTATTGCCTGAGTGGAAGTGTGGCTGTTTTTTATGTTTTGATGAGCTGCTACAGTTGAATTTCCCTTCGGGGATGAATAAAGTATCTATCTATCTATCTATCTGAATAACTACTGCCATGTTTTTCCCTTTAAATATGTTTAAAGGTATGAAAACATTAAGGTTTTCAGTTATAATTGCATAAATTGTCTACATTTCATTACTTTATATACCGGTACTGTCTTGGGGTTACATTTGCATAAAATGCTAAACACCAAATTCTCAAAAATTAAAAACCGAAATACGGAATGTGGGAAAAATTAAAACCGATTTCCTACGTCTCTGTTTCCTTCCTGGATCTATTTGGTAATTTGTGTTTCTGAAAGCAGTTCTTTCAGCATTCTGGGAGGTGATTGCAGCATCATTAGCTGTTGTTGAATGTCAATATAATACTAGTATTAATATGTTTCAGAACTACAGTCATATCAATCATGCAACAGCTAAAAAAACTGTTTTATTAACACTAACCCAAATCAATATCGGAATAGAATCAAATCTTGGGAGGAATGGACTGATATTGTTAATGAAATATATAAAATGGAAAGGATTACTTTCTCACTTCGGCTACAAATGGATAAATTCACAAGGTCATGGCCAAAATGGGTCTCCTATATACAAAAGTCACGATTATCTAGAAACTGAATTACTCGTCTCCACTCATTTACTTTCTCGGTCATTTCCCTGTTGGTTTGAAGGACTGCCAGGTTTTATGCGTTTTATACGTACATCATTTTATGTGTGTGTATATCCAAACTAGGGCTGTTCGATTTTGCCCAAAAATAAAATCTCGATTTTTTTCTCTCAAAATCCGATTACGATTATTTTGTGAATTGACAAAAGGCAAAGAAATGATTTCAAATATGCTGTTTTTTTATTGAACATTTGCCCCATTGGGCTTTAAGTGCAAACTTTGCTCTTATAAAACCAAAAATGAATTAATAAAGTGCAAAACTCTGTAAAATAAGTTGAAAAAAAGTTTTAAAAAATATAATAAAATATAAAGTTTTATCTCTGAAAAAATAATCAGCAAATCAGCACTTGCAAACATACAGTAAGTTATATTTCCAATTAAATAAAACAAGACATTAATCATTAATATGGTATCAATCACTAATATGTGTGCAGACAAGGTAAAAAAAAAAACGTGAAAATCGATTTTACGATTTTCACGTTTTAACATCGTTCTAATTACATAATCGCGATTACGATTTAAAATCGATTAATCGAACAGCCCTAATCCAAACCCTTATAATATCGTAGTTTGGTCTCCCTGCAACTGAATTAAGTCGCTGTTACAAGCCCATACATCCTGTTTTGATTCATCATTGTTCCCTTTTTTTTTGTGTGTATGTTTGTCTTTAGTTAGTTCTGTTTGTTCGTTTTACCTAAAAAATATAAATGTACGCAGGTTTTGTTTCTTTCAACATTACACAACTATAGGGCAACAGCTCTGTTTTGACATGCTGATGTTTTTCTTTCTCCCTGACAAAATTGTAAACCAATTGTACATCAGCTTTGTAATGTAAGATGTGAGGATAATAAAAATAATAATAAAGAAAAAAAAAAAAAAAAAGAATCAAATCTTGCACTGCAAAAAAACGCAAAAAGAATATTTGTCTTATTTCTAGTTAAAATGTCTCATTTTTAGTCAAAAAAAATCTCATTACACTTAAAACAAGAATCATCACTGGAAAAAAAACAACTATTTTCACCTGTTTCAAGTAGATTTCCACTTGAAATAAGTAGAAAAATCTGATTGTTTTGCTTGTAATGAGAAGATAAATCTTGTCCCACTGGCAGATTTTTCTACTTATTTCAAGTGAAAATTATACTTGAAACAGGTGAAAATTGTCAAATAAGTTATTTTTCTGGTAATTACTTTCTTGACTAAAAATTAGACATTTTAACTAAAAATAAGACAAATATTCCTGGTAAGATTTTGAGTTTTTGCAGTGTAATAATTGATTCTGAATCTTAAGAATCGGAATTGAATTGATTCCTGACATTTGAATGGATCCCCAGCCCTGGATTTCTCTCTGGAGGTTTAACTCCCAGCAAACCTGCAGCTTCAGAACCGGCCGTTCCTGTTCCAGACACCAACATGTTAGAGATCCTCTGGGATCTGCGGCGGGTCATTAGCAGCTGACAACACCGCCACTAAAAACAAGCTCAGATCAAGTCGCCGGCGCCGATCGGACTATTTTAGGCGCCGGGTGTTGAAACGGGGTCAGCTGCACATTTGAGATCCCGGCGCTGAAACCTTCCCCTCTGCTGGAATCCTCTCAGAGCTGGACCGGGTCCCGGTAGGACCGAGAGGAGATCCGACTGATACCATCCTGACTTCTCAGTCACGTAGTTGAATAAATAAAGATCTATCTAAAGATCTAGAAGAGTTGCAACGACCCGTCAAGATAATCTACCTGATCTATCAGCAGAAACCAACAGGTTTTTCTTCCTGCTCAGGAGAAACGGCTCCTCTGTTACCGCGACGACCAAACCAGTCGCTGCCTTCAATTCAATTCAATATATCATCTATTTACAACAGAAGTTTTCTCTAGGATCCTTCCAGAGACTAAAACATGATCCCCGAGCATGTTATTACATAAACATAATTAGGCCTGTGTTGAAAAAAATCGATTTCCCAATTCTAAATTGATTCTCATATTAATTCCTAAAAATCGATTCATATGTGTAAAGATCGATTTTTTTTTTTATTTTTTTTATTTATTTTTTTTTGTGGGGGGGGGGGGGGTTGTTTTATTTATTTATGTATTTTTTTTTTCATCATTACATTACAACTTTTGGTTATTTTTTGGTTTATCCCCAAAAAAGGAATGTTTTGTTGGACACGAGAATAACTGGTGCCATGATTTTTCAAATCAAATCAAACTTTATTTATATAGCACTTTTCCTACAAATAATGAAACACAAAGTGCTTAACAGAAAAAAAAAAAAACAAGAAAAAACAAATAAACATAAAACTTATTAATGCCCTCCCCCCCCCACCCCCCCCCCCCTCCCCGCAGACAAAAGCACACTACAATTCACCTAAATTCCTAAATTACACACACAGACACGCACGCAGACACATGGTGTAGACATGGCTAGGCACAGAGGATCCAGGTGAGGAAACGGTAATAGGGAGCCGTCTACGCCAGGAGGTCTCATAGCCCGCAGCTACAAGGGGGGGGGGGGGCCACAGAGACCATCCCGGCCCGGACGGATAGAGGAGTCCACACCACAGCGGTGAAGCCGTGGTGCAGAGCTCCACAACCATCCAGGCCAGAACCACCCCCAGGACGACCCCCTGCAGGCCAGAGTCACTCCCAGCATGGAGGCTCCCCATGAGGAAACACTGGAGATAAAAGCTACAAGAAAACAGGATAAAATACACTAAAGGAGTTTATAAAAAACATAAAACATACAAACATAAAATCCTAAAAGTATGTCTAGAAAGTAAGACATTAAAAACTAAAATAATAAAACAGTAAAATGTATAAAATAGACCATAAATAACAACTAAAATATTTAGATAAAACATTGAGATTAAACAAAAATAAAATACGGTAAGAAAGGATAAACTAAATATAAAACAGAGCAGTAAGATTCAATAAAAATTAAAGCTGCAAGCAGCGATGAACGGGCCCTCGCACTCAAGGCCACCGCCCCCCATAAGCATATCAGAAATGACACCACCCACGACTTCCTATGTCAAACCATTCAAAAGATATAGCAGAAAATCGGGACAACCAATCAGAAGAAGGGGCGGGGCTAATTCAGGCCAATGAAGGTCAAGGACTCCATACAGAATCTGATGATACCACCCACGACTCTCTATGTCAAACCATTCAAAAGTTATAGCAGAAAATCGGGACAACCAATCAGAAGAAGGGGCGGGGCTAATTAAGGCCAACAAAGCTTAAGGACTCATTACAGAATCCCATGACACCACCCACAACTTCCTATGTCCAACCATTCAAAAGTTATGGCAGAGAAAAGTATTCTAGGGGGCGCTGTTGAGCCGTTAGGCCACGCCCATTAATGCAAAACATGAAATATCAAATTTGTCGCCAAGTCTGTCTTGCATGCAAAATTTGGTGACTTTTGGAGAACTATCAAATATGGACCAATCAGATTTCAAAATGGCCGACTTCCTGTTCGGTTTCGGCTATGGCTCCAAAAGACTTTTCTTTAAGCTGTGCCATGATACAGGTGTGTAGCGATTTTCGTGCATGTACATCAAACCGTATTGTGGGGCTTGAGGCACAAAGTTTTCCGGGGGGCGCTGTTGAGCCATTTTGCCACGCCCATTAATGCAAACCATGAAATATCAAATTTATCACCAGGCCTGGCTTGCATGCCAAATTTGGTGCCTTTTGGGGAACTATCAAATATGGACCAATCAGATGAAGGGGGGGTGCGCTTGTTGGCGTCTAGCGTCGCCACGGTAACACTTTTGAAAGAGAAAAGTAATGCGTGTAGTCGCAGGATGGAGACGCACATTTTGATGTATAACACATCTGGGTCCACGATACGGTTCGGGCCGTATTAATTCTCGAAGGAATGGCATAAATTGCTCCAAAATTACGCGATTAATTCAGAATGTTCAAAATGGCCGACTTCCTGTTCGGTTTCGGCCACGGCGCCAAGAGACTTTTCTTTAAGTTGTGTACTGATACAGGTGTGTAGCGATTTTCGTTCATGTACGTCTAACCGTATTATGGGGCTTGAGGCGCAAAGTTTTTTCTGTCTGAACCAATCAGATGAAGGGTGGGCACGCTTTTTGGTGTCTAGCGTCGCCACGGTAACGCTTTTGAAAGAGAAAAGTAATGCGTGGTGTCGGAGGACGGAGACGCACATTTTGATGTATAACACACCTGGGTGCACGTTACGGTTCGGGCTGAATTAACTGCCGAAGGAATGGCATAAATTTCGCCAAAATGACACGATTAATTCAAAATGGCCGACTTCCTGTTCGGTTTCTCGACATGACGCCCAGAGACTTTTCTTTAAGTTGCGCCATGATACAGGTCTGTACCGATTTTCGTGCATGTACGACAAACCGCATTGTGGGGCTTGAGGCACAAAGTTTTCAAGGGGGCGCTGTTGAGCCATTTTGCCACGCCCATTAATGCAAACCATTAAATATCAAATTTTTCGCCAGGCCTGACTTGCATGTAAAATTTGGTGACTTTTTGGGCACGTTTAGGGGGGCAAAAAGGCCTTCCTTTTGTCAGAACAATAAGAAGAAGAAGAAGAAGAAGAATAATTCCTGCAATTACAATAGGGCCTTCGCACTGCAAGTGCTCGGGCCCTAATAAGGGTGAGCATAAGAAATGTAAAAGAGTTAAATGAGTCAGTTAAAAGCCTGATTAAAGAGATGGGTCTTGAGCCTCTTTTTAAAAACATCAACAGTCTCTGCGGCCCTGAGGTTCTCCTGAGGTTCTGCTGAGGTTCCCCTGAGGTTCTCCTGAGGTTCTGCTGAGGTTCCCCTGAGGTTCTCCTGAGGTTCTGCTGAGGTTCCCCTGAGGTTCTGCTGAGGTTCCCCTGAGGTTCTCCTGAGGTTCTCCGGGAGGCTGTTCCACAATCGGGGACCATAAAAACTGAATGCCGCCTCCCCGTGTGTCCTGGTTCTAACTTTTGGTATGGTTAAAAGGCCGGAGGACCTCAGGGTCCGTGAGGGTCGATAGGGTAAAAGTAGTGCAGACAAATAAGAAGGCCCAAGACCATTAAGACACTTAAAAACTAGTAAAAGAACCTTAAAATCGATCCTGAAGCGCACGGGGAGCCAATGCAGCGATTTTAAAACAGGTGTAATGTGCTCCCGCCCTCTGGTCCTCGTCAGCACGTGTGCGGCTGAATTATGTAATAATTGTAGGTTGTACATGTTCTTTTTAGGAAGACCAGAGAGCAGGGCGTTACAATAATCTAAACGACATGAGATAAAAGCATGCATTAGCACCTCCGTACTGGCCTGAGAGAGAAACGGGCGGACTCTGGCTATGTTCTTAAGATGGTAAAAACCGATCTTTGTTATGTTTTTAATATGTGGAATAAAAGTGAGCTCAGAGTCAAAAATCACGCCCAGATTTTTAACTGATTTTGAGGGTTTAAAATCCTGTAACTTTGGTAAAAGTTTCTCTCTCTGGCCTTCGGGACCGATGAGTAAAATCTCTGTTTTGCCCTGGTTGAGCTGTAGGAAGTTTGCTGCCATCCATGACTTGATGTCTAAAATACAGTTAAAAAGGGCATCAAGTGGCCCTGTGTCATCAGGAGACACGGCGATGTACAGTTGCGTATCGTCAGCATAGCTGTGGAAGCTGATGCCGTGTCTCCTGATGACGTCCCCAAGGGGCAGCATGTACAGATTAAAAAGAGTTGGACCTAAAATTGACCCTTGGGGGACCCCACACTTTATCTTATAGGTTCCTGAGGAACATGTATCCATACTTACGAAGAAACTTCGATCAGTGAGGTAGGACGTGAACCATTTAAGAACAGTACCAGAGAGGCCGACCAGGTGCTTCAGTCTGTTTAATAAAATGTGATGGTCTACTGTATCGAAGGCGGCGGTTAGATCCAGCAGAACCAAGACTGTGAGTTTTTGGTTATCTAAATTGCACCTGATGTCATTTAAAATCTTTAAAAGTGCTGTCTCTGTACTGTGGTTCATCCTAAAACCGGACTGATGAGCCTCTAAAATGTGTGTTGAGTTTAAAAATTCATTCACTTGATTAAAAACAAGTTTTTCTAAAATTTTACTTAAAAACGGTAAGTTGGATACAGGCCGGTAGTTATTTAAAACATTGGGGTCCAACCCACTCTTCTTCAGAAGGGGCTTCACCACCGCCGTTTTAAAGGCGGCGGGGAAGACACCCGTCTGAAGAGAACAGTTGACCAAATACAAAAGCTGTTCCTCAAAGAACCCCCTCTCTTGCCCCCCCTGGTAGAAAATAGAAAGTTAAAATCTGGCGGGGAGGCCTCAGTGAGAACAACAGGTGCATCTGTGCCAAGCCATGTCTCTGTAAGGAGAATACAGTCCAGTTTCCTGTCTAAAATCAGGTCATTTATAATAAAGGATTTGTTTAAAAGAGAGCGCACGTTCAGCACAGCCATCTTGATGTCTGTGCCGAACGCGCGCTCATCATGGTGCTTTAATGGAGCATTAAAAACATAGCTCGATCTAAAAACATTCCTGTGCTTTGTTTTTCTGCGTGAGATGAGTGTTTTGATAGTGTGGGTGTCCAGAGATTCTGGTGACAGGGGTGGTGGTGGTGCTGTACAGGTGTGTGTGGTGTTGGTGTATGTGGTGGGTGGGGGTGAGTGAGATGTGCTCCTATGTGTCTGTGTGTTAGCACTGTGTGTCTGTGTGTTTTTCCTTTAAATATGTTTAAAGGTATGAAAACATTAAAGTTTTCAGTGCAAAAAACCAAATGCTCAAAAATTAAAAACCAAAATAGAGCGAAAATGGAACAAATAAAAACAGAATGTGGGAAAAAATAAAAGCGATTTCCTACGTCTGTTTCCTCCCGGGATCTGTTTGGTAATTCTGACCACGATGTTTCTGAAAGCAGTTCTATCAGCATTCTGGGAGCTGATTGGTCCTTACAGCATCATTAGCTGCAATACTTGCTGTTGAATCTCAATATAATACTAGTAGTAATATGTTGCAGAACTACAGTCATATCATTCATGCAACAGCTCAAAAAACTGTTTTAATAACACTAACCCAAATAAATATCGGAATCTAATCGAATCGAATCAAATCAGATCTTGATAATCGATTCTGAATCTTAAGAATCGGAATCGAATCGATTCTTGACATTTGAATCGATCCCCAGCCCTAAACATAACATAAAAAATGTCAGGTAAAAACTAGAGATGCAGCGATCAGGATGTTGAGGGCCGATCACCAATCACAAGGTGAAATCCATAAATTCTTCAATATTGTTGTCTCATGTTCAACACTGACATTGTATTATTAGGTATCAAAATTAGGAGATGAGAAAGTATCATGAACTGACCACTGTTTTATTGCAGGCTGCAATATTTCCCTCTAGAGACTCTTAGAGATGATTTTAGACTCATGTTTACCAGCTTCAGCTTCCTGTGGTAATAATTATGTACAACATGAACCAACACGTACGTCGTAACTGACGTTAGTAACGACGTAACTGACGTTAGCAGAGACGTAACTGACGTTAGCAGAGACGTAACTGACGTTTGCAGAGACGTAACTGACGCTAGCAGAGACGTAACTGACGTTTGCAGAGACGTAACTGACGTTTGCAGAGACGTAACTGACGTTAGCAGAGACGTAACTGACGTTAGCAGAGACGTAACTGACGTTTGCAGAGACGTAACTGACGTTAGCAGAGACGTAACTGACGTTAGCAGAGACGTAACTGACGTTAGCAGAGACGTAACTGACGTTAGCAGAGACGTAACTGACGTTAGCAGAGACGTAACTGACGTTAGCAGAGACGTAACTGACGTTAGTAACTGACGTTAGTAACGACGTAACTGACGTTAGTAACGACATAACTGACGTTAGCAGAGACGTAACTGACGTTAGCAGAGACGTAACTGACGTTAGCAGAGAAGTAACTGACGTTAGCAGAGACGTAACTGACGTTAGCAGAGACGTAACTGACGTTAGCAGAGAAGTAACTGACGTTAGCAGAGACGTAACTGACGTTAGCAGAGACGTAACTGACGTTAGCAGAGACGTAACTGACGTTAGCAGAGACGTAACTGACGTTAGCAGAGACGTAACTGACGTTTGCAACGACGTAACTGACGTTAGGAGAGACGTAACTGACGTTAGCAGAGACGTAACTGACGTTTGCAGAGACGTAACTGACGTTAGCAGAGACGTAACTGACGTTAGCAGAGACGTAACTGACGTTTGCAACGACGTAACTGACGTTTGCAGAGACGTAACTGACGTTAGCAGAGACGTAACTGACGTTAGCAGAGACGTAACTGACGTTAGCAGAGACGTAACTGACGTTAGTAACTGACGTTAGTAACTGACGTTAGTAACTGACGTTAGTAACGACGTAACTGACGTTAGCAGAGACGTAACTGACGTTAGCAGAGACGTAACTGACGTTAGCAGAGACGTAACTGACGTTAGCAGAGACGTAACTGACGTTAGCAGAGACGTAACTGACGTTAGTAACTGACGTTAGCAGAGACGTAACTGACGTTAGCAGAGACGTAACTGACGTTAGCAGAGACGTAACTGACGTTAGCAGAGACGTAACTGACGTTAGTAACTGACGTTAGTAACGACGTAACTGACGTTAGTAACGACATAACTGACGTTAGCAGAGACGTAACTGACGTTAGCAGAGACGTAACTGACGTTAGCAGAGAAGTAACTGACGTTAGCAGAGACGTAACTGACGTTAGCAGAGACGTAACTGACGTTAGCAGAGAAGTAACTGACGTTAGCAGAGACGTAACTGACGTTAGCAGAGACGTAACTGACGTTAGAGACGTAACTGACGTTTGCAACGACGTAACTGACGTTTGCAACGACGTAACTGACGTTTGCAACGACGTTTGCAACGACGTTACTGACGTTTGCAACGATGTAACTGACGTTTGCAACGACGTTACTGACGTTTGCAACGACGTAACTGACGTTTGCAGAGACGTAACTGACGTTTGCAACGACGTAACTGACGTTTGCGGCGACGTAACTGACGTTTGCGGCGACGTAACTGACGTTTGCGGCGACGTAACTGACGTTTGCGCGACGAAACTGACGTAACTGACGTTAGCAGAGACGTAACCGACGTTTGCAACAACGTAACTGACGTTTGCAACGACGTAACTGACGTTTGCGGCGACGTAACTGACGTTTGCGGCGACGTAACTGACGTTTGCGGCGACGTAACTGACGTTTGCGCGACGAAACTGACGTAACTGACGTTAGCAGAGACGTAACCGACGTTTGCAACAACGTAACTGACGTTTGCAACGACGTAACTGACGTTTGTAACGACGTAACTGACGTTTTGCAACAACGTAACTGACGTTAACAGAGACGTAACTGACGTTAACAGAGACGTAACTGACGTTAGCAGAGACGTAACTGACGATAGCAGAGACGTAACTGACGTTAGCAGAGACGTAACTGACGTTAGCAGAGACGTAACTGACGTTTGCAACGACGTAACTGACGTTTGCAACGACGTAACTGACGTTTGCAGAAACGTAACTGACGTTTGCAGAGACGTAACTGACGTTTGCAGAGACGTAACTGACGTTTGCAGAGACGTAACTGACGTTTGCAGAGACGTAACTGACGTTTGCAGAGACGTAACTGACGTTTGCAGAGACGTAACTGACGTTTGCAGAGACGTAACTGACGTTTGCAGAGACGTAACTGACGTTTGCAGAGACGTAACTGACGTTTGCAGAGACGTAACTGACGTTTGCAGAGACGTAACTGACGTTTGCAGAGACGTAACTGACGTCTGCAGAGACGTAACTGACGTTTGCAGAGACGTAACTGACGTCTGCAGAGACGTAACTGACGTTAGCAGAGACGTAACTGACGTTTGCAGAGACGTAACTGACGTTTGCAGAGACGTAACTGACGTTAGCAGAGACGTAACTGACGTTTGCAGAGACGTAACTGACGTTAGTAGAGACGTAACTGACGTTTGCAGAGACGTAACTGACGTAACTGACGTTTGCAACGAAGTAACTGACGTTTGCAGAGACGTAACTGACGTTAGCAGAGACGTAACTGACGTTTGCAGAGACGTAACTGACGTTTGCAGAGACGTAACTGACGTTAGCAGAGACGTAACTGACGTTTGCAGAGACGTAACTGACGTTAGTAGAGACGTAACTGACGTTTGCAGAGACGTAACTGACGTAACTGACGTTTGCAACGAAGTAACTGACGTTTGCAGAGACGTAACTGACGTTAGCAGAGACGTAACTGACGTTAGTAGAGACGTAACTGACGTTTGCAGAGACGTAACTGACGTTTGCAGAGACGTAACTGACGTTTGCAGAGACGTAACTGACGTTAGCAGAGACGTAACTGACGTTAGTAGAGACGTAACTGACGTTTGCAGAGACGTAACTGACGTTAGCAGAGACGTAACTGACGTTTGCAGAGACGTAACTGACGTTAGCAGAGACGTAACTGACGTTAGTAGAGACGTAACTGACGTTTGCAGAGACGTAACTGACGTTAGCAGAGTAACTGACGTTAGCAGAGTAACTGACGTTAGCAGAGACGTAACTGACGTTAGCAGAGACGTAACTGACGTTAGAGACGTAACTGACGTTAGCAGAGACGTAACTGACGTTAGCAGAGACGTAACTGACGTTAGCAGAGACGTAACTGACGTTAGCAGAGTCGTAACTGACGTTAGCAGAGACGTAACAGACGTTAGCAGAGACGTAACTGACGTTAGCAGAGACGTAACTGACGTTTGGAGAGACGTAACTGACGTTAGCAGAGACGTAACTGACGTTTTCAGAGACGTAACCGACGTTAGCAGAGACGTAACTGACGTTTGCAGAGACGTAACTGACGTTAGCAGAGACGTAACTGGCGTTAGCAGAGACGTAACTGACGTTAGTAACGACGTAATTGACGTTAGCAACGACGTAACTGACGTTTGCAACGACGTAACTGACGTTTGCACCCAAGCTGTGGAAAAACAAACCGGTTCTCAGTTGGTTCCCAAGTTGAACGAGTTGTGAACCAGAACTGGAACCGGTTTTGGTGGAAAAGGGGTACCAGGAACATCACCCGGGAACCGGTACGTTCCCGCAAACACCTCGGACAGAACCAGAGGAGGGAAAGCACCGATTAAACTTCACTTCTTCCTGCTGCTTTCCAGACATAATCATAACAAAACTTCATTCAATCATCACCTTTAGCTCAGAAGCTAAGATAGCTACTTCCCGTGTAAACATTGACAAGTTCAGGAATCACACATGTAGTAATTTTACCCACAATGCCCAGGCCTGCAGCCAAGCTGACACAACAGACAAGAGCCTGGGCCTCGTTCAGAAAACAAAGCGTTGTGGGGAAACAAAAACACGTTTACTGCATTCAGAGAGACACGACTGACCAACTTTCCCTCACTAAAAAAAAAATAAAAAGTTATTTTTAGAGACGGGATGGAAACAAAGCTGGAGTGGATCCACCAGGTTGGAAAATAAATGTGCTGGATCTGCTGCTGCTGCAGCTCGGGCCTCAACTTTCCATACGATGGCTGGTGGAGAGCAGCCGTACAGGGAAGCCCCGCCCCCTATGACATCACAGCGAGCCAACCTGAGAGCAGCGTTTCTCACCAACCCTGGAAACTGAAAACTAGTTTTGTTTTGTTCCGCGGGGCCTCCGGTGACTCCCAGGGGGGATCACCGTGAACGTAAATCACTCAAAAAAAGATCATAAAAGCCTCTTTAAACTGGTAGAGAGAAGCAATGAAAGACATGAAAGCTGACACCAGAGGTACGAGATTAACCGCTCAGATGTCAGAGAAATACCCACAATCCACCCTGATCCAGGACGGTGGAGGAAGGGGAGAATCCGGCCTCACAATCCCGTAATAATTCAGTAAAAACTTTACCAGAGCCGAGTCGGGACCGGGTTTGTTTACCTGCGTTGCATCACCGCTCGCGGCTGCATGGATACAAATATTCTGCTTGATCTACTTAAAAAAAATAAGTCTAATAAGACTTTTTGCATGAGATTATTATGTAGATCAAGAAAGACTAGTCTTTGTATAAACTACTTAATTTTTTGTATGTAAGTGATACATTTTGCAAGTACAGTCAACTTAATTTCGTTAAATTTACTTTATCAAAATGAAGTTGACTTTAAAAAGAAAAGAGAAAAAAAAGAAGAGAAAAAAAGAAAAAGAAAAAAGGAAAACAGAAAAAAAAAGAAAAGAAAAAAAATTAAAAAAAAGGAAAAATTAAGTCGACTTTACTTGCAAATTAATTTTGTACATACTAAAAATTAAGTAGTTTATACAAAGACTAGTCTTTCGTGATCTACATAAAAATCTCATGCGAAAAAGTTGCCTTAATTTTTTTAAAGTAGATTTTTTACTGTGGTGTTCTACTTAAACAAATAAAGCATGTTTCATCTAAACGTTGGTCAATCTGCCCAATAGATTAAAATTGTTGTTTGTGTGTAAATGAAAAGATTGCTTGGGATTAAATAATAAATAATAATAAATACTTGCTGTTAAGGAAAGAAATGCACAATGTCTTGTTTTTTGAACAAATGCAGATTAAGTTCAAACCGAGATGTATTCATGTAAAGCAACAAACTTCATTTTTAATTGTTAATATCACAGATTTAAATATGTTATTAGATGTATTTTTTTCAGTGTGAGATGCTGGGCTGGTTGCCAGGGTGACGCCCGGCCTCCGGGTGACCCGTTTGGAGGAACCGCTGGGTGATGAAGTCTCTCCCACGGACGACTCAGTCGTGACGCGGCGGTTTGGCAGCCGTCGGGCAGACGGGCCTCCCTTCTGCCTCCCGTCTGCGTTCAGACGACATGACTAACTTTCCAGAAACTCAGGAGATGAGCAACGGCCCGGTTCAGCGGGACGAGCCTCCAAACGCTGATTCAAAACACCGACAGGCTTTTAATGGGATTTATGTAGTTTGGGATCGTAGTCGGCATTGGATGATTATTTCTGAATAACGTGGCTCGGCTTCTACGGGAGGTTCCTGTTTGACGATGTTGTTATGACTTTATTTACATCCAACATTCATATCAGAATCCTTTACAGGTACGTTTTATTAGTGAAGCACCAATCCTACTTTTTCTACAGACGACGGCACCTGAAGAGCTCAGTGGTGGCGACGTTATCGTAACCGAGAAAAGATCAGCCGGCATATTTCAAACTCCTTTCCCATCACATTTACTTCCAGAAAGGTGTTTCTTTCTTTTCTTTTCCCACTAAAACAAACTTTTTTTGCTCTTTTTCACCTCGCGATATTTCACAACATCGCGAGGTGAAAAAGATATTTCACAATATCACAACACTAACTGAGCCTCAGCTATACTCCTGCTGCAAATCATCCTCCTTCTTCAAAATAAACACTATAAATCCACAGGTTAGCCTATGCAGATTTTTCTAGGGACGACAGAAAACTCAGTTTTTATCACATTTAATTCCGGAGAATAGTTTTTTTTTTCTTTTCTTTTCCCACTAAAACAAACTTGTTTGATCTCATTCACCTCGTTAATGAGACTCAAGTTTACTTCTTGCTCCTGGGATCAATGTGGTGATATTTTTGCAAAAATATCGCAATATTTTTGCAGAAATCAAGGAACTATTGCGATATTTCACAATATCACGATATTTCGCAATCCTAACTGAGCCTCAGCTAAACTCCTGCAGCAAATCATCCTCTTTCTGGCTTGGTATTGACACTTAAAAATAAAGATAAATACCAAATAAATACTATAAATTCACAGCTTAGCCTATGCAGAGTCAGCTAAACCAAGTGGGCGTGTCCCAGACATTTACCAGGGCTTCAAAAGCACAATAATCTGGCTCTGCATCGTCGGGGAGGTACATGTTTAACGCTCTTGTTATGTCTTTATTTACATCCAACATTCATATCAGAAATCCTTTACAGGTACGTTTTATTAGCGAAGCACCAATCCTACTTTTTCTAGGGACGACGGCAAACTAAATTTTTTATCACATTTACTTCCAGAGAAATGTTTTCTTTCTTTTCTTTTCCCACTAAAACCAACTTGTTTGCTCTCGTTCACCTCTTAATGAGACTCAAGTTTATTTCTTGCACCTGGGATCAACATGGTGACATTTTTTGCAAAAATATTGCAAAAATCAAGGAAATATCGCAATATTTCACAATCCTAACTGAGCCTCACCTAAACTCCCGCTGCAAATCCTCCTCCTTCTCGCTTTGTATTGACACTTAAAAAAAGAAAGATAAATACAAAATAAATACAGTAATCCCTGGCGATAACGCGGTTCACCTTTCACGTCTCGCTGCTTCACGGATTTGCATTGTGTTCTACATTCTGATTGGCTAAACAGTCTCCCCGCTTCTTCACTTCCTGTGTCAATAACGTTGGTTGCTTAGCAACAAGCTGAGAACGACCAATGAGTTTCAGCAGCAGCTCAAGAGCGGGAGCTTTGAATCGTTCATTACAGTTCTAGATATAATCCATGGTGGCATGTCGGTTTATAAGAATCTTTTTGTCCAGAAGAAAAAAGAGCAACAACAATGACCCATAACTATGTTCTTTTCTCGAAAATACACACCTGCACGGCTAGCTTTAGAAGAAAAATACACAACAGAGTGGAGTCAGGATGCAGCACCAGTCACAATTTGTCCTACCACATCGAAAAACCAAGGATTACTGTATCGCAAAAAATCAAGATAATATCACGATATGTCCCAATATCACGATATTTCACAACATCACAATGCTAACTGAGCCTCAGCTAAACTCCCGCTGCAAACCATCCTCCTCCTTTCTTGGTATTGAAACCTAAATACAAAATAAACACTATAAGTTCACATGTTAGCTTATGCAGAGTCAGCTAAACCAAGTGGGCGTGTCCAAAGCACACCCTACGGGGAGCTTGTCCAGCTCTTCTTATACAATATAGGGCTTGGTCGCCATGGTGCATTCTGAGACGCGGTGGCCATGTTGGATGCCTAGTGAGTGCAAACAAACAGCAGTGTAGTAGCACCAAGTGAACAGACGGAACCAAAAAAAAAAGATGTTAAAATGCCGGAAAGGAACTGGAATTTACCGAGATACCTTAAACAAGGAAGCCAGGGAGCGGTATATGGAGAAAATAATGATTATTAACGGTTTGGATCCATATGAAATCCCTACTAAAGAGTGGAGCTCCGACGAGGATTTACTGCTGCAGTTCTCAACAACCCACGTCTTCGGCTAGCTTGTTTGCGGTGTGAGCGCCTACACTTCGGAGCAGTTCCGTTGTTATAGTCGTTGGAGTTTCATTCATTCATTCATTCACAAATGGATGAGTGCAGGAGCTTCAGATCACAAAACCGGCAAACAGTGGAAACACGGTTATCCGGTCAAAGGTAAGCTGCGCTCAATTCTAGCAACTGTTAGTGCTTTGTTTGTAGCAGCATGCATGTGTTAACTAAGTGTTACAAATTGTAGTTAAGCTATATAAACTAATATTCAGATGTTATACTTTACTGTCATATACATAACGATTACAAATAAGACACAACGAATAGGGAGCATGTCTGTACACAGTGCGGGGTGGTCCGAAGAGCAGCTAATGTAGCTTCCATCATGGCGTCATCACGTCAGGACGACTAAGCCCTATTACAGCGAGCCGGACCGTCCCGTCTCATTAGCACAGTGTTGTCCCAGGTTTACGCCCCCATGTGGCCAGAGCTGGTTCTGCTACATAACGTGTCTTTAAACTTATCTAAGCTGGAATAAGAGCTACAGCAGGCTACTAACTTTACGCCCTGGTATCAGGTGGAATCAACCCCTGAATAACCTGCACCGTGAAACATGACACCCCCAGCAGGACCGTGTTCTGCCAATCTCTGCTGCTTTGCCAAGAAATGTTACCTAATGGTTTTCTACCTTTGTAGAGCCACAATTTTACTGTGTTTTATTCCCTAAACCACTTCCTTGTCTCTCTTGAATGTTCTTAATGACCTGCTGGTTAAATAAAGGCCAATGACTGAATGAATATCAAATAAAGCCATAGAATTGTTGTTGTTTTTTTCCTCTATCGTATAATGTTCACAAAGTGTAATGCAATTCATGTCATGGGTAGTGTATTGAAGGATTAAATACTCAACATCCCATATTATCAATTTTACATCGTGCAAGAAATGATTGGCAATCAAAATTTGAAAAATCGACTGTGCAAGGTAGCAAGAACTGGCAGAACAGGTGGTCCTGAACGCCACGTCCAGGTGGTTCAGGTGGTTCCTGAACGCCTCGTTCCGGTCGTCCAGGTGGTTCAGGTGGTTCCTGAACGCCACATCCAGGAACCACCTGAACGTGGCGTTCAAGTGGTTCAGGTGGTTCAGGTGGTAAAGCCATAGAATTGATTTTTTTTCTCTTTATCGTATAATGTTCACAAGGTGTAATACAATTCATGTCATGGATCATTGTATTTTGAAGGATCAAATACTCAACATCCCATATTATCAATTTTAACAATAACAAGATGTGCAATAACCACACGTGCAATATCTATGCAATATCTGTCTGTCTGTCTGTCTGTCTACCTCACACTCATTCTACCTGCTTTTTTCCCATTGCAATGTATATACTGTCCATATCTTGTAATTATATATATATATTTCTTACCCGCCTCCCCTGCATGTGTGTGTTAAGTGTACTGCTACTAACCAGGGAGGGAGAAATAAAGGATTATCTAATCTTATCTTATCTTATCTTTACATCGTGCAGAAATGATGGGCGTGGGAATCAAAACTTTGAAAACCGCCTGTGCGCATGCGCAGAGCTTTGGAGTAGCATTTCTCGGCAGGTAGCAGGACTGGCAGAAACACCGGCCTTTAGCCCCTTTAGCGGGCTAGCCCGTCCTGTTCCGGGACTCACCCGCGGGTCCTGCTCCGCTCCCGGCCCGGGGGGAGTCGTCCAGCCCGACAGGGGGGGGTTGGGTGCGGGTTCAGGTCCAGGAGAAGCGTTACGGGTCCGCGGCTCCGCCGGTCCGATCCTGCCCAACTCTAACCGCTGAATGGCTGCGGCGGCGGGGACGCAACCAAACCTACCTCCCTAGCAACGCCCCGCCCCCCTCGGCGCTGGTTGGTCCGCGCCCTAGCAACCCGCGCTGATTGACGGCTGCGAGAGCCAATGAGCTGGTGGCGTTATTTATATGTTTGTAGGTTGGTTTATGTACTTAATCATTAGTATTTATGGATCTATTTGTATAGTTGACACTTTTTAGCAGTTATATTTAGCTTTAACTTTATATATATTTATTTTATATACTTTATATATATATATATATATATATATATATATATATATATATATATATATATATATATATATATATATATATATATATATATATATATATATATATTTTATATATATACTAAATTTAGATATTTATGTGGATATTTATGTAGTATATATTATATGTTGAGAGAGATAGTTATAATTATGTAATATTTTTTTTATGTATGTAGCATATATATATATTTATATGGATATTTATGTAGTTTATATAGTGTATATATATATATATTTATTTATTTATTGATATAATATTTATGTATATATATATATATATATATATATATATATATATATATATATATATATATATATATATGTGTGTATATATATATATATATATAAATGTTATAAATATATATATATTTATATTATATTTATGTAATATTTATATATTCTATATACTTATATGGATAATTATGTAGTAATAGGCATTTTTACCTAGTATTTATATAGACTATATTTATATGGATATTGTGTAGATATAATAATAGCAATAATGTAAAGTCATAGAGTTATAAAGGGGTAGGAAATAGGAAAAAGGAAAAAGTGTAAACTTCTTCCTACTCCTTTATCGAACCTATGTGCAGATGAAGATGTTACTGTTTATTTTTATTTTTATATACATGTTCGAAATAAATTCATTAATTTATTCATTCATATGTTTCATTTTTATTCTTTATTCATGTCAATACTTTTCATGTCATTCTTATAATATCTTTAGGTTTTATATATAGTTTAATTCTGTTTCATCATTCATTCATTTATCAGTGTGTTTAACACATATTGATAGAAAGAAATAACTGGGTAAATAAATGTATTGATTCAGTTGTTCATTTATCCGTGTGTTTATCATCATACAAAAACAATAAATAAATCAACACACGTATTCTTTTATATAATTATTTATGTTTTTCTGTAAATATTCATTTATTTATACATTAATTATATATGTTTGTAGGTTGGTTTATATACTTTTTTCCCTTTTTATTTATGGATCTATTTTTTTATTTGACACCATTCTCTTATTTATTTGGCACTTCTTTCTTTTTCTTAAATATATATAAATAGTATTTATATTTTTTTCATTGTCCTCGTCATCTTTTTATACATTTATATTTCATTTTTATTCTATATGTATATATATACTTTCTTTGTCATTCTTATAATATGTTTTTTATAAGTTTTATATTTAATTAAATTCGGTTTAATCATTTATTGAATTGTTCATTCGTTCATTTATCAGTGTGTTTATTATCGGACCAAAACACATATTGATAGAAAGAAATAACTGGGTAAATAAATAAACACAAGTATTCTTTTATATCTTTATTTGTGTTTTTCTGTAAATATTCATTTATTTATGCATTCATTATTATTATTATTATTATTATTGTGTTTTAATACATCAAGACGTGGTACTCGACCCCTGAGTGACTAGACTATAATAGTGGCTCTTTTTTATTAAAAGTGATCTAATGAATGACATTTTTTACTGTAAACTGGTAACTGATTCGACGGCCGTTGGTTCCGTTTCCAACCATCTGATGGACGTATGAGGATCCTGGACTACGGGGTCAGAGGTCAGGGGTCACCTGGGAGTCACTGCTCCTCCTCTCCCTGAGCAGCCAGCTGAGGCGTTCAGGTATCTGGTCCAGATTCCTCCTGGAGACCTTCCCGATTATCTGGTCCTGGTTTATCTGGACCCGGTTTTTCCTGTCCGGGGGGTCGGGGGTCTGTAGGAGCTGATCCTGCCCCTTCAGGCCCGAACCGCCACCCGTAGAGAGTAGGACGGTAGTTACTCTGACGTAAGAGGAAGTTGAGACACAGGCGTGTTGAGCAACCGCAGGTGTCGACGCTGCAGAGCTGTAAAGATATTCATTATCTCAGTCACGAGCAAACGCAGGCGTGTCAGGTGGTTCCTGAACGCCACGTTCAGGTACGTTCAGGTGGTTCCTGAACGTGGCGTTCAGGTGGTTCAATTCAATTCAATTCAATTTTATTTATATAGCGTCTAATTAGGGCTGTTCGATTAATCGATTTTAAATCGTAATCGCGATTATGTAATTAGAACATGTTAAAACGTGAAACTCGTAAAATCGATTTTTCACTTTTTTTTTTTTATTTATTTTTTTTTTAATTGGAAATATAACTTACTGTATGTTTGCAAGTGCTGATTTGCTGATTTTTTTTCAGAGATAAAACTTTATATTTTATTATATTTTTTAAAACTTTTTTTCAACTTATTTTACAGAGTTTTGCACTTTATTCATTCATTTTGGGGCAAATGTTCAATAAAAAAACAGCATATTTGAAATCATTTCTTTGCCTTTTGTCAATTCACAAAATAATCGTAATCGTAATCGAAAATCGGATTTTGAGAGAAAAAAATCAAGATTTTATTTTTGGGCAAAATCGAACAGCCCTACGTCTAATACAACAGAACATGAACATAAACATAAACATAAACATAAACATAAATCCCAGAGCAATTATTACATAAACAATGGCAGGTAAGTCAATTTTTGGCTCCCCTAGTGGGAGAAAAGCCTTAAAGGGAAAGTTCGGTTTTTTACAACCTGGACCTTATTTCTGGCAATTTTTATGGTCGTATACTCGTGTACCCGGTCATCTCTGTGCGCGCATCCCAGACACAGCTCCGTGTACAGCTGGAGTTCACTACTGTTAGTTTACTGTTAGTTATTTGAAACATGTCTGAATATTTGTCAAATTCTGAGGTTGTGGACGACGACTTTGAATATGATGGACGTCCTTACCGTTTTGAGCCGGAGTATACGGCTGAAGAGCTCACTGAACGGAGGACAGAGTGCGCGCACAGAGATGACGTCATGAGTTCAGAGGTCTTGTTTACAAACTGATTTATTTGTTACACACACAGCCCCGGATGAAGACAACAGGTCCTGGAAGCAGATCTAGTGATTCATAAAAGAAATGAAGAGTTTCGCGACAATCATGTGTTATTTAGACGCTGCATCGTCTGTGTCCCGCTGTGCCCCGTTCACTACTGTTATATGGAGAAGCGGCTCGCAAAAAAACTCCTAATATCTTCCTAAGGACTCCAAATGACACCAAACTTGCCTGGGTGAGTATACGACCATAAAAAATGCCAGAAATAAGGTCCAGGTTGTAAAAAAACGAACTTTCCCTTTTAAGCCAAACATTGGCAAGAAAAACTCCCCTTTAGGAGGAATAAACCTGGACCAGGACCTGGATCATAAGGGGGGACCCTCCTGCCGAAGGCCAGACTGGGGGAGTCGGGGACGTCAGCAGCACAGCAGGCAGGTGGAAGCAGCAGCGGATTGACCAGAGGGGGGACCGGCACTGCAGGCCAGCACGCAGCTCCCGAGGCTCCAGCCTGCAAACATGCATAAAAGAGAAAAAAAGGGGGCCGGCACAAGAAACTACAGGAGCGATGGACAAAAATGATAGTTATGAGATATTTATAATAAATAAAAATGGAAAAGGAGAAGAGAGGAAGGGAAGAGGAGAGGAGAAGAAGGGTGAGAGGCACCGCCCAGCGGATCATGTCGGTCCCCCCTGCAGCATAAGCCTATAGCAGCATATCTACCACCAAGCTATATTTGAGACTAACTATTATAGTCTTGTTCTATAGCTGCAACTATGACTACTGACTCTAACACACTAGAGTTTACACTACCTAGAGATTTACCAACACCAGCTAGAGGTTTACTAAACACTAACTATAGGCTTTACTAAACACTAACTATTATAGTCTTGTTCTATAAGTGTAAGGTGGTAAGGACATCATTTCATTACCCCCCCCCCTATTAAATTTTGACTTTTTTCTCGACATTTTCTTCGTTTTTTCGTGCGTTTTTTCGTACGTTTTTTCGTACGTTTTGTCGTACGTTTTTTTCGTACGATTTTTCGTACGTTTTTTCGTACGTTTTCTCGTACGTTTTTTCGTACGTTTTTTCGTGCATTTTTCCGTACGTTTTTTCGTGCTTTTTTGTCGTACGATTTTTCGTACGTTTTTTTCATACGTTTTTTCCGTACGTTTTTTCGTACATTTTTTCGTACGTTTTGTCGTACGTTTTTTTCGTACGATTTTTCGTACGTTTTTTCGTACGTTTTGTCGTACTTTTTTTCGTAAGTTTTTTCGTGCATTTTTCCGTACGTTTTTTCGTGCTTTTTTGTCGTACGTTTTTTCGTGTGTTTTTTCGTGCGTTTCTTCGTACATTTTTTCGTACGTTTTTTCGTGCGTTATTTCGTGTGTTTTTTTCATATGATTTTTCGTGCGTTTTTTTGTACGTTTTTTCGTACGTTTTTTCGTGCATTTTTTCGTACGTTTTTTCGTGTGTTTTTTTTTCGTACGTTTTTTGGTACGTTTTTTCGTACATTTTTTGATACGTTTTTTCGTGCGTTTTTTTTTGGTACGTTTTTTGGTATGTTTTTTCGTACGTTTTTTCGTACGTTTTTTCGTATGTTTTTTCGTACGTTTTTTCGTACGTTTTGGATCATGTCGGTCCCCCCTGCAGCATAGGCCTATAGCAGCATATCTACCACCAAGCTATATTTGAGACTAACTATTATAGTCTTGTTCTATAGCTGCAACTATGACTACTGACTCTAACACACTAGAGCAGGGGTCGGCAACCCGCGGCTCTAGAGCTCTTTAGCGCCGCCCTAGTGGCTCCCTGGAGATTTTTCAAAAATGTTTGAAAATTGAAATCGATGGGGGAGGGAAATATATTTTTGGTTTTAATGTGGTTTCTGTAGGAGGACAAACATGACGCAAACATTCTGAACCAATGCTGTAAAAATGTGTAGCATAAATATTACATTTCAACATTTCTGTTAACGAAGATTTGTAAGGAAGAGTAAGAGTAAGTAAGAGGCCGTGCAGGAGAAAACATTTTTGAGAGGAGGAAGATTTTTTTTTAATGTGCACTTTGAGAAAAAAGTCAAAATGTCGAGAAAAAAGTCGAAATGTCGAGATAAATGTTGAAATACAATTTCAAGAATAAAGTCGAAACTTTTTTCCTCAACATTTCGACTTTTTTCTCAAAGTGCATAATGAAAAAAAAAATCTCCCCCCAGTTCTAACTAATATAGAAACATGCCGAATGTGTTGCCTTCATTCTAAGGCTGATACAAGACTTTTCATTTTTTGTGGCTCCAGACATATTAGTTTTTTGTGTTTTTGGTCCAATATGGATCTAAAACATTTTGGGTTGCCGACCCCTGAGCTAGAGTTTACGTTCAGGTGGTTCCTGAATAGGGCTGTTCGATTAATCGATTTTAAATCGTAATCGCGATTATGTAATTAGAACGATGTTAAAACGTGAAAATCGTAAAAT